>NC_088718.1:10114218-10424218 GCF_963576615.1 Watersipora subatra
CCTTAAAACTATTGCTCTACAAAGCAGGTCGGAGGTAGAAACTATCAGAAAAATACTTTGTAAAAATTTGTAATAATTTAATTTTCCAAACACTTTGCATCCGCACTGTGTTATATTCCTTCAGTTATATTAAACTTTTATTATAAATGCAATTATTCTCTTTCAGTGAATTTTTGGATTTCATCTTTAAAACATACTGGCTGAGAATCTGCTAGCTAATCGCTACAAAGTTTGACACGCAAACATCGCACTGGTATTCACCAGCAGTAGTAGTACCAGCCTCAATGCTGGTGGATTCGTCTCAGAATTCATTCAGCATTCCTCTGCATATTAGAAAGAGAAAACCTAAATTTTGCTATTGTGACAAAGATTTAAAGATTGCAGCTATGATACTCCAACCTGGAATATAATATAAATTATTTATTATATTATATAAATTATATATTATATCAAATATGTTATGCATGGATAATTTATGAATGCAGCAGTGAGCCGAAAATGTTAATCTATAACTGCTTTATCAGGCCTGAAGTCAAGGGAAGCAAAAAACTCATTGACTTTAAAAAAATTTCCTATTGCTAAGGCTTGCAGCTTGATGACGTGTTTGCTATAGCAAAGCTTTTTTTTGTTGGCGATAGAGATAATTTAATCGTAGCAAACAAATGTTTGAAGAGCCAACACCATTTGGTGCTCGATATAACCAGCAAGAACAGCCTCATGAGCAGGTCCTCAAAGGATGCTAAAAGATAAGGCAACTCCTGAAGACATAAATCAAAAGCTAAATCTCCTGACTATAAACATTGACAATAAACAGTGCAAGTTTGTCACTTGAGACGCAGAACTTCCTGAGCATAATTGACCATCAAATATTTATCAACAAACTAGCCATAAACTAAACACACATGAAACTATCAAAACAGAATTTTGAGTCCAACCTTTGAGAACAGATGTTTGGATAACGATAGCTGATATCAGTCGCAAACACGAGAGCCATTTTAATCTTATTTGCTATTGGCAGATATGGATTCCGGAAACTACATAGATTATGGTGATTACACTATGTATACTATACTTACTAGCCCTAATGTCTTAATGTGCCAGACAACTGCAATAATTAAGATGCTCCTATAACATTGCCCATTATCAGCTAGAGTATGTAGCCTTTTAAAAGCCTTGAAGATAAACTTACACTAAATTTTTTAGTAGATTGTATCAGAAAGTATCGGTATTTTTCTGTCATTTGCGATTATTTTTTATGTTTGAGGTAATCCGACTTCCGAAATGCTTCGAGATTGAAATCGAAAAAACTCGGTCATAGTCAGAACGCCCAGAAGAAATATACCTGTGAAATGACATCACTAGTTGCTATCGTTGCTATGGCTGACAGCGGCTATTGTGTTCAAGTTGCGGCATTACGTGTCGCTATTCTGTCAGCCTCTTTGCAACTATAGAAGTCATAATCGTACTTTTGCTTGATCCGAGTGTATTAACCACGATCAAATTTTATCGATATTAATCTATAAACATCCTGGCAGTCAGATCACCTCAAATGTCAAAAACAATCTAAAATGATAGAAAATGCCGGTACTTTCTTATGAAATCTATAGAAGTTTTGTGCAAGTGCATCTTTAACAACCTGACTCTGTTGGATGAGAATAACAGTTTGATAAGTTAAGAGCATTTACGATCAGATCTTCGCTTCCTGTCATACAAAAGTTCGTAATGAAGGTTTAGATAAGATAACTCCAAACTAGAAAGCTGTACGCGTAGCCTGTTGACCGATTATGTATGAATCTAGTCTTTGCAGCAATTTTTGTGACAACGTAGAATGTTATTTCTCGGTTCTTTAAAAATACTATATTACTGTTGTTATTCCTGTCTACGTGTATACAATTCTACACTACTACTCCACTCACAGCTAACAAGTTATTAGTTACTCATGGTACTACTACGCCAGTCACGACTACAGCTACTAAAAGCTAGCCAATAGCAACTGCAACAAGTTCTGTTTGAAACGAATTCATCACAGAAGGCTCATGCGACGTAACTAGATACCCATCAAATTATCTTAAAGATGAGCTTGCACAAAATTTCAGTAGATTTCACCAGATAATATCAGAATTTTTCTAACATTTACAATTGTTTTTGATGTTTGAGGTGATCTGACTGATAGATATTTCATGATGTAAATCGTCACAACGATTGAAACGTTAAGACGCCTTGAAAAAAAATGGACGAAATTATGTCACTATGTAATTGCATGGCTGCCTGTCTCTTTTGCTAGTGATTATTGGCTATTGATTATTGGCTATTGCATTCAAGTTGCAGAGTTACACGTCGAAATTCTGGCAGTCTCTTCGCCGAAACGCAACTATAGACGTCATATGTATGTTTTCACTTGAGTCTAAGCGTTTTAACCGTGATAAAGTTTTTTCAATTCTAATCTCGAAGCATTCTTGGAGTCAGATCACCTTAAATATCAAAAAACAGTCACAAATAAGAAAAACATTTGATAAAATTTTTTGATAAAAGCTACTAAAATGTTGTGAAGTTTATCTCCAAGTCCAGATATAACCACAGTTTAGCTAATACAGCATGAAAATTCGTGTAATTAAATTTCATAAATTTTATAGGAATATTTTAAATGAATTCAGCAAACAAGGTTTGTCGAGATAAAGCTGCAGGTGAACTATCCATAAGTCGACCACTCAGAATCATTTAAAGAAAACTGATAACTATAACAGCGGGTTAAAAGTCTGGCTGTAGATATTGAACATACAACGATAACATATTTACAGTGTCAAAAATGGTCATGATGGAATCTATGAGCGTGTCAGACAAAAATGACAGCTCTTTGGAATATAATCAAGACTATACTTCGATTTGGGAACTCGAACGATTTTACATGAGAGTTCAGAGTCAGAGTTGTTTCACCTTGATGAGATTTTTTATCACAAGATGAAGGTTATGCTTTTGCTAATAGAGACATGCGAGGTCTGATCCAAAAGTTCCCGGAATGGAGTTGTATACTCGTGCATATTCGCACGATGGAAAAACCCATTGCAGCGTTTGCTGGGAAACACCTCCGGAGTGTTGTCACAAAATTTCAGGTTGTTATGACAACGCGTTCTCATGGGAGCCAATGATATGTAAAGGTCTGTCCGGTGCTTCCGTCGATTTTTTAACAAATTTATCCCCATGTTTAATCAATCGGAACACGTATTTGCATTAAATTTTGTGTGAAATCAGGGAAAACAAGTACTCAGACAGTTGAAATGTCAACTATTGCTTTTGGAGATGCTGCTCTAAAGAAAACACAAATTTTTGAGTGGTACAAACGTTTATGTGAAGGTAGAGACAGCACTGAACATGACGCGAGGTCTGGCAGACCAGCGTCGCCAAGAACCTGGTCGTAAATTGACAGTGTGAGGTCACTAGTCATGCCAGATCGACGTTTAACCATTAGAGATATCTGGAGAGACTAGATTTAGTTTTGGAACTGTTCAAAAAGTTTTAACTGACAATTTAAACATTTGAAATGATTTTTTTAACAATTTACATGAGTCGTAGGAAAGTTCATGTCGAGCTTGCTAACTGATGACCAAAAAGAGCTCAGGATGCACGCTTGCAATGATTTTAAGGAAGCTTTCAGGAATGATCTAAACTTTATTTCAAAGGTCATAATATCCTTGTTTTCCTTAATTTCACACAAAATTTAATGCAAATGCGCTGTTCTGGTTTATTAGATATAACAATTTTTTTTTTTATTTGACGAAAGCATCTGACAGACCTTGACATATCATCGGCTCACATGAGAACGCGTTTTCATAGCAACCTGAAATTTTGTGACACCACTCCAAAGGTGTTTTTCAGCCAACGCTGCAATGGGTTTTTCCATCGTGCGAATATGCACGAGTATACAACTCCATTCCGGGAACTTTTGGATCAGACCTCGTACATCAATGTACCATAGGGAATCTTACAACACAACTGACACATTAAGCAATTCAGCCGCTTCCTCTACATAAACAAGCCAAAGCATGGAATATCTGTAGCTCAAACCTTTTCATAAAACAAATGGCATTTCACGAGATTTTTTATGATTTGAGAAACTTCCACCTACCTGAAGGAATCAGCAAAATTCCTGGAACCTATGCTTGGAGCTTTTGTGTAGGTAAAAGCCAAAACGAATGGTAAGGAACTTAGCAAAGCACCGAATTTGCCATGAATCAGCAAACATGGCTGGTTGGAATAACAATATAATTTCTGATAGTTGATCGATGCACAGGCTAAATAGTAGCAAATCAATTTGATTACATTTATTATTACTTTGCATAATTATTTACAGGAAGTTACTGGCAGTGTACGCAATAAATCTGAGTGGCTGTATTCAACTTGACAAAGGCACATAACAAACGTTACTTCTGAAATGCCATCCGAGATAATTCGGCATAGTAGACAAGGCATCTGATTGAAAACCATTTGGCACAGCAGTTAAAGTTCAAAAAAACGTCATGACTAGCATAAAACTGCATTTATGCATCTTTGCTTGGTAAGTTCTTTGCCATGTTGCACATGAACCTACTGGCATATGAAATAAAATAATGATACCCTCATTTTGAAGCCTGTGGTCCAGCAATTTCTCGAAAAGCATAATCAACAACCTGTCAATTACCAACTGATTTGGGAAGGGCAAACCTTAAAGCCTTGCTTACATCTGTCATGTCACTTCTACTAGTAAACTGGTAGTCTAGTGTGCTGTAAAACCACACCGATAAACCGCAGTCGGGTATGCCGTTAAAGCACAGAGAATAAGTGTATGCACAACTATTCCAAAAAGCAGTCAATTGGTGCGGGTGATAGTGTCAGTATACTGAGCTGAATATCATGAGTTCATATTCTGGACAGTGCAAACTTTTTTCCAACCTTCAACAGTGGCTTTGGATAGACGGATAGAAAACGCGGCTCTTATCATAGTAAAAGCTACAAATATCTTTTACCGCGGTGATAATATATCGATGTTTCAGCCATAGAATAGATATGAGTGAGATGAACAGATGCAAAAAACAACTTACCCGCTCTTTTTTGTTTCCTTGGCTTCAGAAGCGTGAAACATGGGCAGATGAATCTTACTGCTTGCTGTCGTATCCTGCAACATTAAGTCTGCAACTGAACAGATGACAACAATAAATTCTTAAATGTAAGTCTCAAATCAGCACTCATTTGAATTTAAAATAATGGCGAAATAGCTGTAACAGTCTTTTTTCATTTCATGAAAAGGATGACATGCCATGCAATTGAATTTGTTGATAGTTACATCTATCAAACAACCACCGTGTCTCCATTGTGCAGATGATGTGGATTTAGAACTGTGCCCACGTTGAGTAATCGTACGATAAGCGTTTCAATGAACCTTCATATGTTACGGATCAACGCCGGTGCTTGTTAAAAAAAAGAATTCTAAGCTAGCGGTCACAGCGACACAGCATTTTTTTGCGCATCATTCGCAAGTGCCGTTCCATCTTTTGCTAGCATAAAACATTCGATAAAATTTTGCGAGTAGTAAAGCTCATTTCACTCGCAGGTTTACATTTTGTGGATGACAAACACTTGCGGATGACAAAAACTCTGGGATTAGCCGCGTCATAGAAACATAGTGAATAGAAAACCTAGCAATTTTATTCTGATGTTCAGCAAGCAGTCAGCGCTGTAGGCATGAAATAACCTTTCCTAAACAAAGGCGAGCGAAACCTGATAGGGAAAACGAAAGTGACTTTTTCGATTAAAGATTTCTTATGATTTGCTCATTAGACCACAAGCTATGAAACCCTGCTGAGAGTTATGCATCGCGAGGCAGGGGTTAGATACATGCGCCAAAAATCAGGAGATGCTAGCAAACATGACGTGAGACGAGCTGTGCTTAACCTTTCACATGTGACTGCCATAGCCCCAGGCCAACAGGCCTAAATGTAATAGGCCTACACTGTCAAAATTTGATGCTGATCAGGGTTTCCAATCTGTCATTACAATGATGTTATGCATAGGAAAATATTTACATAGGATGAAAATATGAATAGGGCTGTCTACAGTAGCAGTTATCATGTTTAGGGCACTTGAACAGGTGTATAGTGTTGTTAGGTGATACGATCAGGAAACAATCAGTTTGGTTGTGGGCACAATAAAGTGTTAATGTGTTTTAACATCAGGACAATTTGTCCGGCGATTTCCACGGTTCCACTGAGAAAGTTAGAATGGCTACGAGACACTTTACGATTTTAAATAAGTTTTTAAAACCCTTTACACCAACTCAAACTCTGACTGTACAAAATGGGTCACCTCTATAGCCAATGAAATAAAACGTCGATATCCATTCCATTTGTTAAACCCGATTCTTTGGGAGAACAGAATACACCACCATTATTCTTGTATTTTTTGCACTATCAAAATATATGATTGGTCAATTCCACGTCTTATTCCGTCAATGACGGCAGACATAGATGGGTTAAACATAGTAGGCTATGCAGCATTTTACCGATCTGGTGTCGGGAGCTAGAGCAAAGCCTTGTTCATAACCGCCTTTAGTTCTTTTTGGCTTGATAAATGGTCCTGGGGTAAACGTAAAGATATCTCAAATGTAAAAAGATATTTCGAGGATAGCTTTTTACTGTGGATCATTTGGGGAAGAAATCTGGGGTAAACCTTGACTCTTTTGTATATGAGGCAGCAATGCTGACACTCACCTAACATTCATAACCATGATTAAAAAAAAGAAAGGGTCTCCAGTTTTGGAAAGAGCTGGTGAAAAAATAATGCTACTTTTATACGATAGAAAAAAAATCGAAGGGTATCTGACCAGTGTTTAGCCCTTCCAGCGGGAGTAACTCTATACTTGAAATATGGTGCAGCTTGTCTTGTGCAAGTTTGAAAAAAAGACTAAGGTCTCTTGATCCGCAATTACGAATCGTTACAGCACCAGCTTAATAAGTGTCAGTCCTTGACACCAATATAGTTTGATCAACAAAAGGTCGACCACATTATATTAGTAAAAATATAGCTCAAAGCAAGCATCGCACTAGCAGAGGTAGACAGAAATAAATTAATAACTTTAAGAGATCAACCCTGTAGAGAAAATTTTTGTCATAGAAAAAGTCGGTCTTGAAAGATGGAGCTAATGGTACCAAAAAGTAATCGGAACATCATAGAGTAACAAACCAAAATGGCAATTCGCATAAATTTGAAGTCATCCACAGTTGCTATTGACCTTGACACACCAATTGTGTGTCCCTAAAGCTATCACTTCCTCATTCATCAACTCACAGAATGAGACATCATGTATTCTATTAATAATGGTGGTCTTGTGTAGTGTCAAGAGCCAACTAACAAATATTACAGGTTCACATTCTACTATAATCGATCTTTTAAATGATCGCTCAAGCATCGGTGACCAGCTGTGGCCAAGTGTCATTTACACTGATATCTCAAAATTTAAAAGTGGTTCGCACTGTGTAAGCATGAGCAGGAGTTTTTAGTCGGAGCGCCTGCAGCATTCTAGGGGAAGATATATTTTCAAGATTGACGATGTGGTTAACATAAGTGGGTCGAATTTCAACCAAAGTTCGGTGCCTATTCTCACTTTTCCAACACGACTGCATAGAAACTACATTTCCATAAACGTGGTCCATTACTCTTTTCAGGGTATTAAGAATAAACACTCTCATCTACCGAACAACCGTTTTGTTTGCTCCAAAAATTTGTATGTAAAGAAGTACTCATTGCTATAAATAAAAGTCCATGGGTATAAGATTATGAGAAGAAACTAACAGATCATCTGTATATAATCCTGCATCTTTATTGCAGACGTCTGTGTAGAAACTACATGTATAATTACTGGAAAATGATGGGTCAAGATCAGAATTAAATTGGCTGAGTGATAAAATGAGAAGAATACTCACTATGACATACTAATACCCCAAAACCAGACCTCCAAACAGATTCACAGAATTACAGGCAGCTAAAAATCTGTTATTAATCACTGTTTCCTTGTGTGGATGATACAGGTTCGGAGTTGTGTGCACATTGAGTTACCGTGTGATAAGTGTTTCAATGAGCGTTTGCAGGTTGCAGATTAACGGCGGCGCGTTGTTAAAAAAGATATAAAAAAGGATTTTATTAAATTTAAAATAGATAAATATTATAACTTTAAAAAAGGATTGCCACGCCCGAGGTCAGGGCAGCACATTCAAAACTGCTCAAATCGAAATAAGAACAGCTGAAGTATGAAAAATGTTTAAAATGGAATAGCTTGCGAGGTAATTTCTTGCGCATCATTCGAAGTACTGTTTCCATCTTTCGCAAGCGTGAAACACACGGTAAAAATTTGCGAGTAGCAAAACTTGAGCAAAACACTAATAATGAGTGTAACTAATATATTTTAGCTTAACTAATAACTTTAACAAAGATTTGCGAGTAATAAAACTCGCTTGTCTTGCGGCCATTTCCATCCTGCAGATGACACAAACTCGCGGCTTAATCGCATCATGAAAACATAGTGTACATCCGCTGTCAATCACCTGTTCTTTACATTTTACTCTGTTACCAACAGCAGGTCATAAGTTGTACGGCAAATAGCATGGCTTCAGTACAAATAAGCTTCGCTTTGGCCTGCCACAATACAATACTGAAAAACAAACTTTTAAATTCGTGTGTATTTAGTACACAAAACTAGAATTGGTAGAAGTGTTCTCAAGTTAGTCAAATGTAATCGATAACAACATTTGAGTTTATTTAACCAATAGGAAAGCCTCAAGAGGTATTTGACTCCCTCCTGTGTCGACAGACTAAAGCCTGGTTCACACTATATCGCCGTATCTCGGCGTCGATACCACATTACTTCGGTGATCGTCAATAATAACAATGTTCATACTATTACAAACCAATTCGCGTTTGAAAAACAAATATTACGTGACGTAGTGTTCTCATTTTTCTTTTTAATTTTTCGCTAAGAAATCCCTTTGTTTTCGCGCGCTTGAATTAGATACGATCCGCAGCAACTATAATAAACGGACATAAATAGATCACGCCATCTGCGACCGCGAATTACTGTCGCCGAAATGGTTCACACTGGAAAGGCGGTCGTCAATAATCGGCAAAATATTGGGAAAGTTTGACAGCTACAAACTTTCTTGACAGATCTGCATTGCTTCGTCGATGCCTTCCCCTTACAATTCACATAATCGACTATGAGCACCGCAAAGAAAAAGGCCGACATAGTGCGGATAGAGTCCGGATGAGGCTTAACAGAAGGGCATCTATACATACACCCTTGTTGAGAGAAGTTCCTCGTTGATTTGTGAGCCTTGTTTGATACAGTCAACAAAACCACGACAAGTAGGAATGTGTCAAAAATATCCATTATCTGGTGATCATATGAAGATGCAGTAAGACATCAGCAGATGTCTAGCCCTTGAATGTTTTGCTCAAATGCTAAGAAGTAACACGGTTGAAGGGTTACTCAAGTCAAATTTTAAAAGATTTCATCAAAAAATACAGATATTTTTCCAGCGTTTAAGAGTTTGTTTATTGTTTAAGTGATATGGCTGCCGGGATGTTTCAGAATTGAACTCGACCAAACTTGATTGCGGTTAAAATGCTAAAAAAAGTGCCCGGACTTCCCCCAAAAATAATGTCAATGGTGTCACGAAAAATACGGTCTCTTCAACATCAGGTACTCATATGCTTACAAAGAGATTTAGAGGAAAATAATGGCACAATTTTTATCTTCAAATCTACCAATCTTTAAATCATTTAAGACATCTATAGCAATGCATCTGAGGCTATATTTAAAGTGTTAATCTAACAATCAAGAGCAAATATAAAATAAAATATATGTTAATAGAGTTAATAGCCAGCGTCATAACAAAAGAGGCAAACAGGAAGTGCAACTACTAATCCACCTACTACGACATACAAAACTTCAAATGATGGAAAATATCTACACTTCCTGATACAATATTTTAAAATTTGACATTCCGAGTGACACTTACAGAGGAACTTTTACAAAATTTTAGTAGAATTTATTAGAAAATGTCGGTATTTCTTTATCATTTGAGTTTGATGTCGATGTTTAAGGTGAGCTGACTTCCAAGATGTTTCAAGATTAAAATCAACAAAATTTCACCGCGATTAAAACACTCGGAAGAAAAATATATGCGAGTTGGCATCACTAGTTGGTATGTTTGTGATAGTTGATATCAGACATTGCGTTCAAATTGCAGCAGTACGCATCTCCAAGGTATGGCGACATGTACAGATTTTTTCGTTGATTCTGACTGAAATCACGAAATGAACGAAAAACAATTCTGACTATTCAAACAGCTCTGACAAATCTGTGAATTTCGGCCGAATAATTCTGTGTTTTTCGTTCATTTCGTGATTTCAGTCAAAACCAACGAAACAATCGGAAAGTGTGACCATACCTTTATTCTACCGGTTGTTTAGCTACTATAGACATTATTATTGAGCTTTCGCTTGATCTGATCATTTTAACCGCGATCAAGTTTTATCGATTTTAATCTTAAAATCCTAATAATCAGACTACCTCAGACATCAAAAACAATCGTAAATAGTAGAAAAATACCGATAAATTCTGATAAAATCTGTATGAAAAAGTATGATCAAGAAATAAAAATATTCCACAACAATATTTAGCAACAAACAACAAAGAAAAAAAGTGTAGACAAATGTAGACCAAATACACACCAAAATCGTGTTTTAAATAAATCTAAGTGAAACAGACGAGGAAGTTGGTAAACCAGTCAATAGCTGTACTTATCAGCTTATCACATACTTGTGCAAGTTTGTGATAGGAACGGTCATACATTTGGCAGCAAACAATAGCCCAAAATCCTAAAACAATCAGCTTATCACCTCCTAATACTCCAGATTGTTATCATAAAGTTTTATTGCTAAACTACAATGGAGCCATGTGTAGTTCAATCATGACATATTGCTTTCAGAAAAAGCTTTAATAGAGCTCAAAGCTAACATAGCTTTGAGACATTGTTTTGCGAAGCTCTGTTCAGCTATGTAAAATAGCTACGTAACATATAGCCAATAGCTTTCAAATCAACAGTTCATGGCATACTTGAAAGGGAATAAACTATATTATAATTTTATTATTGTTCATACAGGTAAACTATATTACCGTTGTCCTATACTTTTACATACCATATTGTTGTATCTACACGTTATTTCTTTGCATACTTGAGAGTGAATAAACTACATTTGTTATCCTTATATGATTGTTCACAGATGTAAACATAACAATTCACATAAACTAGTTTTACTACTAGCAAAAATAATCAAGTCTACCCTTATTGTGGTCTCAGCATGTCTCTGATTGGCTAATACCCCTCGGCAGCCCTTTTATTGTTACATCACTCATCGCTTGCTAGTTAGAAAGCTCTCTTAGCAAAATTTTCACACATTCCTCAGGTTGAGCCCACAACAAATACGAAAAAAATGTGGTTCTGATTAGTCAGCAGGGCTATCAAAAGAGCTGCTTGAGGATTGTAACGCTTGCAGTCACATGGTTCTCTCTGATAGATTCAATACAGCCGCGTGTTTTGATAGCTGGCAACCAACCAATCTCTAACTAAAATGATATTCTCTTATTTAGGAGTTATCTTCTCAATAAAATGTAGTTATTTACCATTTTAGATGCATAGACATAGAGATCGGCATCCTTGAGGACACACCATTTGTGACATTCTTCCCATTTAGATCTTGCAGGTTTGCGAGTGCGAAGCCAGCCCTGGTATGTGCCCTCGCCGAGGTCAAGGCAGGACACCCTTCTCCCTGTGAGATACATAAACATTCAATAATAAACATCCTCTGTACCACTATGTTACAAACTGAGGATGAAAATATGGGCTGATATATTTTGTCAATGTGCATCAACATCGATAACCATATAGTCATCGACATCGATAACCATATAGTCATCGACATCGATAACCATATAGTCATCGACATCGATAACCATATAGTCATCGACATCGATAACCATATAGTCATCGACATCGATAACCATATAGTCATCGACATCGATAACCATATAATCATCGACATCGAAAAGTTCTCTTCAGACGGTCATTATGTTTCCATAGTACGGTTGATACAGATTTGAAGTTGTGTGCACGTTGAGTTACCACGCGATAATTATATTACGATATAATTTATCGTAATATTATATTCGCGATATTCGTAATATTACCACGCGATGGACATTCGCATGTAGCGGATTAACGCAGGCGCTTTGTTGAAAAAGATAAGGAATTCTACACCAAAGGTCATAAAACTGCTCAAACGCGAGAACTGCACTTTGAGCAGTTTTTAAAATTCAAAAAGTATTCAAAATGGAATAGCTTACTAGTGTGGCATTTTTTGCACATCATTCACAAGTGCTGTTTCCATCTTTTACAAACATAAAACATTTAATAAAAATTTGAAACATAATGGTACAACGATACGGCGTAGAGTCGTAGACAAACAATTATTACGGCAGTGCGCTTGAATGGCTGATAAAAACGGAAAACATGTTTTGAACTGGGCTAGAGATATCTTACGAAAAACCAAAGATGACACTTGGCTTGTTTTCAGCTGTACAATCTTCATGGGAATGGGGAAGCATTTTAACGTATAGCAAAACCATATGAGCTAACAGGTCTAAATCATCTTTGCATTCAATAACTCCGTAACTATGTGACCTCTAAGAAAAATTTGAAAAACAAGATTTAATGATAATAACATATTTGAATTTCAATTGAGTTCTCAAAACAACACCAATTAACTAAAATAGAAATAATAACAACTACACATTTTGCATAATGAAGACAAGCCATTTCAGTTGCAGAGCAGCCTATTATTAAGATGGAGCACAAATTCAAATAGTAATTACTTCAAATTAAAACAATCTGAAATTTTTCTTCCCAGACAAGGGCTGTTGGGAAACTGCAGACAATTGCAGTAATGAGATGACAATAGCTTTTTGTTATTCCTTATAGAGAAGGAGAGTTGAAAGGGTTTCTCAGGATTTGTCTATTAAATCTTTCGCTGTGCTAAGATCGCTATTTTGACCAAATTAATTCAGCGGTATTTCGAAAATTCGATATATCTCTAGTATTTATGCAATATCTCAAGAATCAATGCGGATATCATTTTACTGTAAAATGCATCTTATTCAGAACAAAATTCTCTACAAGATAAGTATAAAATTGTGTAGTGAATCTCACTCCCGCAAAATCTCTGACGCTTGCTTTGCATTGAAAGAGCGCAGTGAGTTTATTATTGCTATGACGATAGCGATTTGGTTTTTTTAACCTTGAAACATCAGATCACCTCAAACATCAAAAAAATCGCAAATGGTAGAAAAATATTGATACTTTCTGATAAAACTTTTCAAAATTTTGTGTTAGCTCATTTTTGAGGGTATAAAAATATACATTCAGTTGTGTGTTGTGTTTCAGACGGTTCACGACACTGACGAACATTACATGTGACACAAAACCTCTAACTCTAACATAAATATCTAAACTGCAAACACCCTCAAAATTCATGACTCCGTTTTTTGGAGAAATGCAGCGCTGCCAGTGTTACTGCCAAACATGACAAAACAAGTGTGTTCCTGTTATTACACGGGCTGCTCAGAGACGCCCCAAACATCAAAATAGTTAGTAATTCACAAAAGTACTAAAATCTTACATACACTATATCCATAATGCGAATGATGATAATTTGGAGTTGTGCACTCATTGAGTTACCATGTGATAAGTGTTTTAATGGACATTCGCACGTTACGAATTAATACCGGCGCTTTGTTATAAAAGGTAACAAGAATTTTATAAAATTCAAAAAGAATAACTTTTACAAAAGTTAAAAAAGGATTGCCCCGCAAGAGGCAAAGCAGCACACTCGATACTGCTCAAATTGAAATAAGAAGCGAAGTGTGAAAAATGTTTAAAATGGAATAGCTTTCATGGCATTTTTTTTGCATCATTCACAAGAGCCATTTCCATCTTTGCAAGCATGAAACAATTAGTGAAACAAGTCACTTAACTGGCAGATTTTTGCATCTTTGCTATTTTCCATCTTGCAGATGCAGCGAACTTGCAAATTGATCACGGCATAAAATCATAGTCGTAACATAGCATGCCACATGAATGATAGGAACTGTCTATACAATTAGTAAAAAATGATTCTATCAAGGAAAAAATACACCTTAAACTGATTTCTTTATGCTAGAGTTGTTATTTTGGGTCTGTTTAGCACTGTACAACCCTAAACCATCGGAAATTGAACGAAAATTCCTGACATTTCATCAGAAGCCTAGCAATAAAATTTTTGCTTGAGTGTTGCTTACAGATTCAAAGAAATTAATATATAAATTTTTAGTTATCTGAGCAGAATAGGGCCGAGTTATTCAATCAAACTATTTAATTGTTTTTTCTAAACTTTCTTCTGTGCTAAATGTGAATTTGTAAACTAAGCTCTAAAATTCTTTAACAATTTAATGTCTAGTTTAATAGCGAAAACTATATCTGTTATTGTTAGAGCATTTAAAAAAGGGAATTATGAATTTGTGTTTAGATAGTTTTTTAGTTTTTTCATTGCTGAAAGCGAATTTTTCTACTCGGCCTTTTACTTAATTGTTTTAACAATCTGCCTGAGTTTAACAGCAGCTTTATGTCAAATCATACCTAAGCATTCTAGAAGAAAATATAATCTTTTATGTCAGGTTTGCACCGAATTCATCAAACTTTTTATTCAAAAATTTCATCGATAAAAATATTTCAAATGTAATAGCCAGTCCTAGTTAGTTTTCACTGAAATCAGAAGAATAACATTGACAATAATAAAATGCTGCATTTGTAGCAGAAAAATGGCTGATGAGAAGGCTATGTTCAGCAGAAAGCTGGCAAATTGACTAATAAAATGAAAAATAGCCATTTGTCTTGTCTTTGTCTCATGAGATGACATTCATGAAAGCACATACTCTTGAGTTCACTCATGGAATGATGCAGAAAGAAATTTCTACTCAAATGAGATAGAGGACTTCATGGAACGATCCAATTTAGATTATCATGATGCAGTTTATGTAACATCTGCATATCGTTGTTGGCGTCTAGACTGAATAGCGACACTCAAGTTAGGAGGAGGACACAGAGCTGTTCAGCTCATTAATGGTGCTATCTTTGCTGTCAAGTGTAGAGCTCAACTGTTTAGGTGGATAAACGATCAGATAAAAATGACAGTACATCGACCGATAGAATAAAGGAGAGAAATGGTATTTTCACCAAAATAGTGCCAACTTTCTTGAAGGGCAACGCAACTCCTACTCGTGCATATTGTTGTGTTAACCTAGTTGTGTTATCAACTGTTTGGCAGCCCACATGTTATACTTGTAATTGCACCAAAAAGATGCTATACTACAACGTAAAATTTAAAATATGGATTTCATAAAAGAAAATTCAAGTACAAACAAATAAATTTAACGATCATCTAAAAATCAGACGAGAAAGATCGTTAAACAATGGAATAAATTGTTTAATTTGATTCAAATGAAACTTTTTTTTATTAATAGTTGTAGCTTTTTTAAAAATAGCTTTTTTGGCAAATGCAAGGTTCCCTTCCTAAGAAAGGGCATGGACTTAACTCTTTGCATACTGTAAGCGACTACATGTATATCAGTTAAAGAGACATGTCCAAGCGTATCAAATCTGTGTCAGCCCGTGTGGTTTCACTTTGCTGTCAGTACCGCGATATCGGGCACAGCCAAACCATCAACAAAATCTTTAGAAAAATAACAACAGTAACATATTGCACACCATCGGTCGCTATATACTTCGATCTTGGAAATTCGAATAATTATTCTTATAATTAAATCTGATAATAATCTTATAAAATCGAATAATTATTCTTATAATATATAAGTATATTCTTTATTCTTATAAATATTGTAATAACCTTGTAAGAATCGTTAGGAAAATATCATTGTAATTCCCTTTACGTTTACTGCTTTTGACATCAGTTGGAATACCAATGTACTCCTTATAAGTGTCTAAAATGTCAGAGTTATCTTCAAAATCGGCAAAAAAAGAAACGATTATATTTATCGGACGCCATTTTTCAGTACTTCCTGTTTAGCATGGCAACGATTTTAAAGGGGTTTTTCCGAGGGTTAAAGACTTCTATTGGCTAAACTGATTTCAGATTCAAAAAGATAACTCTTTGATTGGTCCAGATGCACGTGTTACAAAAAATCGTTACCGATATTATAAATTCAGTTGGTGCAACTTCAAAGTCGGATAATTCAACTTCGTGATTTGCGACTTAACCATGTTTTCTGTGACCGCGACACAAATTATACAAGTATTTTTGTTTAATTTGTTTTTGCATGTAGGCCTATTTTAAACATTGTTTGTTTATGTCATTTGTTTCTGAATATGTATTTGTAGCATTTGGTAGATTATCATAATATAACCTACAAATTTGCAGATTTATAGCATATTATTCGATGACATCACTGCCATTATCTAAACTCGGCTTTCAATAAATCGATGCTCATAACTCATCTTCTATTGCACAAAAAGAGCCAGTTTTTGCTGCAAACTGGAGTAAACATCAATGAGTGTGATGAGATTTTATGCAAAATCTCATCACATTTTATGGTAAATATAGATAGAAAATAAAAATATGCCTTCAAATTTATAATAAAGGAACAAAAAATTGAAAGCTCTAAAAAATTGCAGCGCATGCTATAAGATATTATAGGTTAATTACAAGCAATAACCTATGATATCAACTTGCAGATATATTTTTCAACTTCCAAGGCATATTTATTTAGAGCTCTAGGACAAGCTGGAGCTCAGTTATAGCAGCCATCTTGCATCCATGTCCGAGGATAAAACAGCACGACTAACAGGCCCGGTACGCTGGGCAATTCCAAGTCGGATGCGCTCGGTGACGGAAGGGTTAACCTTTAAAATTCTCTCCTTACGTCCAGAGCCATGATGGGCAAACGGCCTTTGGCCGCGTCCTTGAGTAACGAAAAAAAGATCAAGGAGAAAACATGCACGATGAAATGAATATCACAAGTCAGATGTTAAGAGAAAAAGCATCATAACTTGCAGCTCTTTACTAGCCAGGGCTCCAAAATATCTAAATACTTCCTGACTTGTTTGCTTCAGTTGCAAGGGTTCATCACTTAGTTACAAGGCACCTTTGGAAGACAGGGTAATGAACTCTTAATAGACTCGATAGCCACTGATTGCAAAAAGAGCTTAGTTATAAGTCAATAACGATTTCCCATCATCACCTTGGTGTAAATTTTTACGTTTGGACAGACTGAGGTACCGCTGTTAGATTACTCTATGAATACTGAATTTAGTGAAAGTACCGCTATGATTAAACGGATTGTAAATTACATAATTTTAAACGTTACTCGCTATAAATAGTAAATCT
The DNA here is from genome assembly GCF_963576615.1 of Watersipora subatra. NCBI lineage: Eukaryota > Metazoa > Bryozoa > Gymnolaemata > Cheilostomatida > Watersiporidae > Watersipora > Watersipora subatra. The sequence continues at coordinate 10,131,739 of NC_088718.1, forward strand.
TTTACACTTGAACAGACTGTGAGATACAGCCTTTGGAATACTTTGCCTTTGGACAATCTTACATTTGGCATGCCAGAAACAACTACAATCAGCCTTAACAAATTCTATTTTATTCAACATTTTTTCTTTTTCAAAATTTTTCTAGCCTTATTTTCGACTGTTCGTTTTAAACATTACTAGCTATGTGCGGGCGATAGCTAAAGGTCGAAAGTGAAGTCTGATTAGCTTACTGCAAGCAATGGCTGCATGTGTTACTAAGAGCATATGTAATGACTCTATGATCTTGGTTGGACATGTCTGAGTCCAGTAGCGAAAGAACTTTGATGACTCAAGACATGCCCAGTTACAGAAAGTGATTTGAGGTAGTATGTCATTCCTGTCCCCACCAGTGGTCTCGGTTTGGAAGTTGAGCTCCCAACCTGTTGTTTACAAGACAAGTGTGCTAGACCACAAGTCCACAGCTGCTTAAAAATATTTTACTGAAAAATAACTGCTTATATAATAATGAAAGGTATTTAACATATGGTAAAAGTTTTTGCCAATCCTAGGAAAAAGGATCACACATATCAAGGTTTTCCATAAAAATGAAATCTTGAAAAAAAGTTAAAAACTACTGTGGTTCTTCTCCTGTTAGTCTTTGAAAATTTTGAATGGTTTACGTTTTTAATTTTATTTGAAAGTTCACAGTGGGCAAGTGAGCAGAATTTAAATAGATATTGTAGATAATTGGTAACCGAAAAATTTTAGTGAGCTGCAACGGAATATTTCTATAAAACAGTAAGCTCTCCAAGCTCATCTGAAGAATATTTGTGTATTCAATGGATCTTCCGCCTGTACCTACTATATCCGCATCTCTTTGTAGGACAAGCAGAACGTATATAAGCTTACTTCAAAGCTAAATATGCAAAGATTACAGTAGCTCAAACCATTAAGCTAGCAGTAATCCCTCTCCACTTCGTGGTTCACAGTTCACCGCTTCACAGGGTGCAAAATAATCATTGAAAAATTTGAAATTAAAGAAAATGAATTAAAATAAAATATATAAATCCATCTTATATTTTGGCCCAGAGAGATCCATCCGCAAACACAGTTGTGCTACTGCTTAATGTTTACCTGTTACGTTTTGTAAAGTGTAAAAGTGCACGGTGTTTGTGATATCCTTCACAGTGCCTCTTAATACCAATGACCCTCAAAATTGTCTAATGAACTTGAGAAAAAGAGGAAAATGCTTACTATTAACAGATTGTTAGTTTCTAGTTCACCGATTTTACTTTATAGTGGAGTGGGGTGAAACCTGCCCGATTAACCACGAAAGGTTAAGAATTAGCATATTTTTTCAGCAAGTTCAGACTTGAACTTCTTTGCTGCTCGTGTTTAAACAATCTTTTACTAAATCTAATCCCATGTTTACTCTAGTGCCTTGTCATGGATAGAGTGATAGCACGGTTAATCTACGCCCTCCTCGCAAGTCTGACACCAAGCCTAAAGGCCGGTCCACACTAGATCGCCGTTTGTCAGCGTTTCCCTTTCGGCATTTATCGTCGATTATGTGAACCGTGAATTGATGGCATCGACGAAACATCGCGGACACGTCGGGAAAGTTTGCAGCTGTCAAGCTTTCCCGATATTTCGCCGAGCATCGACAACCGTCTTTCAAATGTGAACCATTTTGGTGATGGTAATTCGCGGATAGAGTGATTTATTCATATCCATTTATGATAGTCGCTGCGGGACTAGTTTTTGATTTCACCACGCGAAAACAAAGAGGTTTCTTCGCAAAATTTAAAAAAGATAAATGAAAACACTACATCACTGAGTATTTTCTGACGCAAACGCGGATGGGTTTGTTATAGTGTGAACATCGTTATTATCGACGATCACCGAAGTATTGTGGCATCAACGCCGAAATATGGCGATATAGTGTGAACCAGCCTTTAATGAGGAAAGATTCTGTCAAAGTTTTAGCAAATATTCTACTGAAGCTCAAATCCGGAAAACTCTGGTATGTTCTAGAATATTCATGCAAACCAAATAATCCAATAATAGCGGGTTTGAAAGGTCCCAAGTAGACTACATCTCTAAAGTCCTTGAAGGGTTAGTCGAGTCAAAGTTCAATAGGATTTATCAAGAAGTATAGATCGTTTTTCTATCATTTGAGAATTTGTTTGTTGCTTTATGTAATCTGACTGCCAGGATGTTTCAAGATTAACATCAACCAAAAATTAATTGCAGTTAAAATACTCAAAAGAACAAGATGTGTCCAGACTTCCCAAAAATGACGTCAATAGTCATACTTCATGTTTGTCCATCTCGTTATGACATTACGAGTTGCAGTATTATGCATTTCTATTAGCATATATATATTTTTTTTTAATCTTATATTTGCTCGTGATTGTTGAAATAAAACTAAAGTATAGCCTCAGATACACCGCTATAAATGCTCCATATATAAAACATACACGACTGCTGACGTTATTTTTGGGTAAGTCTGCATATGTCTTATTCTTCTGAGCATTTTAGCTGCTAAAGGTTTTGTCGATTTTAATCTTGAAACATCCAGACAGTCAGATAAGATAAAACTACAAACAAAAGCTCAAATGATAGAAAAGTATCTATACTTTATAATAAAATTGTTTGAAATTTGACTTGACTAAAGTTTTCAGACAAGCAATAAAATTGCTGACGATGCGAAAGGAGATATCATGAGTGAGATTTTTCTACCTTATCGGCAACCGTTCCAACACATAAATCGTTCCAACACATAAATCGCGCTATCACTAGTCAGGTTTATACTGATTCCAAGGCTAGTGCCTTAGCAAATACCCTATCAATATACATGAATACACCATAGAATGGTAATGTATCAGGCAGTAGGGAGGGTGTGTGTTATCTAAGTCACAGCTTCCAGAGCTTTAAAGATTCTGAAAGGTTACTGTATTTTGCTAATCTGTTAAAATTAGAGCCAGGTGTTTGGAGCTGATAGGAATCACGCGCAAACTCCGCTACATGCCAGCTGACTCATCAATATTTGCATTTCAGTCGCATCTCCCTGATTCACACATGACAAAATTGATGCACAACTATTTTCCATACTAGATATGATGTCAGAGGAGCGCGGGTTAATTTTGTTATATCCCTGCATGTTTTCACAGCACCATATTTGATGAGATCAAAGTACAGTATAGATATTTATTTACTCATGATTCAGTTGTTGCTAGAGTTCTGGCAGGGAGCAGAATAAAACATTAATGGATACATAGTTGATAGAGAGCAGAAAAACAAGACGAAACCAAAACTAAACACTAGGTTTCCATTTATGGCGTAAGTTGAATTTTTCTTTCTGACCACAACTGGATACGAGCAAAAAATGAGAACCTGGAGTGTACTTGAAGCTTTTTAAACCATTGGCCGGCAGTAGAGCCAGAGGGTTATAGACATACACAAATTCATAATATGGTCAAAAAACCAAATGCCAAGGTAATAATTAGAACAAAACATTGAGGTGGTTTTTTTAGCAAAAAATAAGCAACAATACCCTTATTATTATCTAAACATTTAAAAAATCTACAAAAGGGATCATAAAATATTACATGCCAAACAACTTCTTTGCATTATCAGCACATCAACTCACCAGACTTGGTGAGCGACCTTTTATTCTTCTGATAGCTGACACCCCCGCCAATGGGCTTGTTCCGCCGGCGTACAGGAGAAACCTCCTCTTTAGACTCTGGATTGTCCACGACCATCCTGTACGATCTACCTCCTCGTGACATGGACATACCGCTGTAAGACAGACAGGATGTTGGCTAGAGTGATGTAAGACACTGACGGCTGACTGATAGCTGCCGCTATAATCACAGACATGAGATAGCAGGTGCTTGAGCCAACTGCTCTGGTTACGAGTCACGCATTCCAATTACTCAGTCATATGAGTCATTGGATTACTGTTGAATGTAAAAGAAGCTTCTGTCTTAACAGTATCCCAATGCTTTGATTCATGCACTCGCATACTAATGTCGCTGAACAACTTCACAAGTAGGTTTTCACTCTTTGATACTGCGGTAGAGAGACATTTAGGTCTTTGCTTAATGAACTATGATCCTACGGTCACCTCTCATTTAAGCTCAACATCAAAAGGAATAACTGTGTTAGCTGCATTTTCACTGCCCCAAAGTCAATAATGTAGCAACAAACAAGAAGGGCACAGGCGTGTGGAAATGTTCAAAGTTCTCAACTGGGCATTAGAAAAATGCTGTTTACATTATTATTTAGCCAAGCTTCCATGCAATGGCTATTTATAGATGGTAATGACAATTCAAGAATAGTTGATATATTGTAAGAATAATTACGACAGCGTGGGTAACGCTGAAACTCGTTGGCAAAATTTAAAGCGTGTCCATGCAAGCCTATCACATTTGCCTTCATTGTCAAAACGTACGCCAAAAATCTATCGTGTCGATGCAAGAGCTATCACATTTACCTTCATTGTCAAAACGTACGCCAAAAATTATGATACCAGAAATTAATATTATAATGCCAACGATAATATTCATAAAAATATATCAACAAACAGAGTAGATTTGCAAACGTGTTTGTTTACAGTGATTTCTACAAACTTTCAAATGATCTTTCAAAGTAGAGGTACATAATTTACAATGTTATACACAACTTGCTTCATGTCACTTATGGTTTCTGTTTGTAAACACTAAGTTATTAACGTTTTATCCATTTGACGCTCTTTGTTACAATACAGTCTGTCAAAACTAATGAACAGAAAAAACCTCTAAAAACAAACAATATAACTCATTCGCACCCGACTAATTTCTAGGCGATTATCCCCAGATACCGCAAATTTTTCAGAAAGTTGCGGTAATTCAAATTACTACTACAGGAGACAGACTTGAGATAATTTACTCATTCAAATTTCACAAGAACCAGCCAAGTCTCGTCTTTCAAATTATATTACATTCATATAGACAACTAATAACCCATTTTGTAATAACTAATGAGCAGAAAAAAACGTCTAAAATCAAATAATATAATACAATAGTAAATGATAAGCAAATGCAGCTACTACCCTGGCTCAGTATGCACAGAACAGACTAATATACGGCAGTTTTTGTAGTTGTACAGAAATACTAAATACAAAATAAAATACTTTTACAACTATCGCTTTTTAAATATGAACTTAATTGAACAAAATTTTGGTAGATTTCATCAAAAAGTATTGGTATTTTTTATCATTAACTATGTTTTCGATGTTTGAGTTGATCTGACTGCCAGGATGTCTCACGATTAAAATTAACAAAACTTGATCACAGTCAAAACGGTCAGATCAAGCAAAAGTGTGATTATGACATCTATAGCGGCAAAGCGACTGACAGAATAGAGACACATAACACTTGGATGCGATAGCTGAGATCGACCAATATTTCGCATGTATTTTTTTGCTTTTTCTTTCGTTTTAATCGCGATCAGGTTTTATCCTGGTAGCCTGGTAGCATCCTGGTAGCCAAATAATCTCAAACATCAAAAACCATTGCAAACGATAGAAAAATACTGATACTCTCTGATAAAATCTAGTAAAAGTTTCTGTAAGTTCATCTTGAAAAGACCCCAAACACAAAATCAATCAAACAGCAAGGTGGATGAAAAGATCCCTAGAGCGCTAACATCTTATTTCCTAACGCCATATCACAGCTCCCAAATATTGGAATTGAAAATCCGGCTACATGAAAACTAAATGGGGTGTTGCTACGTCATAATGCTATATTTAAGTGGAGACACGAGGTGCCATATACAATGGCTACCACAGAAAGACCCGCATCGAAGTCTGTCACCTAGCCAAAGTGACTGGTTAGAGAGCAGCCATCTGCTACGTAGGACCAATGACGATGGACTACAAAGCCAAGCTATTGATTAGAGCCTATTAAAATGCTACCTAGCAAACAATGGCAGACCAGGCCATATTAGTTAAATACCTTGCGAGTCAATAACTACAGCACACATTGGGATATAAACCAACACTAACTTTACCAATACAACTTCTGCTGGAAGCATATGTCCTATGTCGTGCAACACATCTAGGAAGAAGTATTTTACTAATCTCTCAAAGATCGACTATATCTGCTTAGCTGAATGCAAGCAGGGTTTCTACTGGGAATGTTTACTAAGAGCATTTGTAATGGCTCTGTTATCTTGGTTGGACATGTCTGAGTCCAGTGGCAAGGGAACCTTAATGACTGGAGACATGCCCAGTTACAGAGAGTAATGTAAGATGGGATGTCATTCCTGTCGCATTCTCCAGTAGCCTTCTTCAGGAATTGAATCCCAAAATGTTGTTTGCAAATCAGTTCTTCTAGACCACTACACTACGGTCGCTCTAGGATGAAGTGTGCTATCATAGGTCTCCATCTCTTGCCCAGCAAGTGATGGAATGCTAAAAGGCTGGTATCCGCACAACGCCATAAGACAGCTACCTTTACATCATATCCAAAGAGTCAATCAATCGCGAAGGCATACTGACGAGGAAGTTACCTACATCTTTATTTAATAAAAGCCATTCATTATAGCAGTTGCACAAAACAGTTCAACTAACGGGGAAGCTAGGCGAGTTAGAAAAAGTAATGTTATGTAGATGCGTATGACCATATAAAAGCACACATAATCACGGCTCATTGAATACTTGGTCAGCGCCAGAAAGGTACATCACCCTTCATATTTAATCAACCAAAAAATTACCTATTTGCAAAATTTATTTGGTACGTTCGCTACCTGACATTTTAACAATTCCGGAAACGCAAATCTATGTAAAAGTAGCTCTATGCAACAAGCGTTTAAACTAACTTATCAAAAATAAGATGACATTGGGGAATCGGAACCTTACTGGCAAATTACATAGAAAAACATATTTGAGGTTGTGAAAAAAGATTGTCATACGCATAATTCAAATTGGCAGCATTCAGCTTCCCTAGCCTGATGTGGTAACATCTGGGCCAGTTAGCCGCATTGGATATCGCCGAACATTGCGCTTCTAGTTATTCTCTGTACATTATTGGTGCACCTGGCCATCTCTGACAGTACACCAGACTGCCAAGGCACTAGTTATAGTAAAACAGAATTTTCTAGAAGAAATGGAACTATACCGATTACCGACCTTGTCTGATTCTTAATCCTTCATTATATACGTGTATATATATATATATATATATATGTCACAGTGTCACTATAGCATTCTGTATCTCGTATGCTACAAAAGAGGAGCCACAAGATTGATTATAACATCGGATGTCAATTAGAAATGAAATGGCAATTATTAGTCATCCATAAATAAAACAACATGCCAAAATCTATTTTTGTCCAATAGACGGTGATAGAATGGATGTCTCAAGGAAACTGGCAAATAATCCAACAGATTTTTGTGAAAATATGGCTGTGTCACAGCTCACGCTATCTAATTTGACTACTGTCTAGTCAGAAAGGCTCAAGTCAAAAGGCGTTGCTGAATTCTACCTCAAGCAGATGAGAGCTACAATGCTGCGTATATACAAACATGAAGTTGTAAATAGGCGAGTGGCACATAGAGTCACTATAGAATTTACAAGATATAGGAGTATGTGACCATTCATAATTTTGACCACTTCCTACAGATGCCTATTATAAAGTTATTGTAACGTTGGGAACAACAAAAACAAAACTGCAAGTATTTTGTGACATCCACCATTGTATGTTTCATTTATGAACGTTCTTTCGCTACAACCTTCAATTCACTATCTCAAAACCTTCGCTATACTATTAGATTACCAACTTTTATAACACTTTTGTTCAAATCACTCAATATTCATGATTTCTGTCTTCTCATGTTTGCTTCGGCGTGTAATGGAAAACATCATTTCTTTGATCATTACTAATGCCAATAAAAAGGAATACATGCATACATACACCATCATTAAAAATGATAAGCAACATTTTTTTTTAATGTACATCGAGAAAGGTACACATGTATAGAAATGCAATACAGTACAGCATTACACGATCAAGATATAAAAAAGTGCTACCAAAAGGTATTAAGTTGATAAGCAGTGAACAGCTTGAATGTGATATTCTACAGCAAAATTTACTTAATGATGCAATAAATTGATATCATATGCCTTTAGAATTTTGAATAAATTGCGATTTACGACCACTCTGAAGAGCGTCCATAGAATCGATATAGATGATAACTCGGACACTGTTGCTATATGATACACTACCAAAATATGGGAATTGTGACAATTTTTAAGGTGGGTTAGGCAGGAAAATGGTCTATCTAATCAACTCGGAAAAAAATGATAAAAATGTATAACATAACTTTCACTTTCATAGTACAGCAATAAATGCACCAGCAAAAGCTCTGGCATACCTCAACGGATGACTCACTGTACAGATATTGATCATACATTTCCTCTCATTCTAGTAACACTTCCTCCCATAGGATAATTGAAAAGAGTGTCTAATGGCAACAGCTCAGGGACCCGCATATCCAATTGGAATTTCATAGATTTTTACACAGTTCATACAAGCGCTTTAGATTTATAGATAAAAAAAAGCAAAAGATTGAAAGGATGGAGTCTCACCAAAAACATATAGTACCATATTTCTACTAGGCTAGCATAACATTTTAATTTGTCGACAAAATTCAAACAACAGCTTGAGAAACACTTTCAAACATTGTTCTATATTAGTAGGCTACAACATTAACCATTTCATTGATAAAAAATATTTGAGGATAAGTTAACTATCACGCATTAAAGTTGAGTGTCTTACCACAAAATGGTTCACAAAAAGGAATATTTGAGATAAATGGTTTATGACCGATTGTACAAACATGAAGGTGTACATGTGTTTTATTTTAATTAGTAAACGCGTAATATTAAGCAAAAAGTAATCATAGCTACACTATTGATTAAATGACAAAGAGTAGAAAGCTTAATTTTACATAAGGTATAACCAGGCCCACATGCACAATATCACTATAGCTCGCAATGGCGCTGAACAAAATGTGCAAAATTATTAATGGCTGAAGTCACGGGCATACGAATAGGCAAGGTCACCAACAACTGAAATAGAAAAGGCATCAACAAATATTTACTTCTAGCCCTCCCTCCTCTTTCTTTAACTTTCCATACTAGCGCCTCCAAGTTAATACTTGCGCCAGGTTACTATGGTGCCCTTTAGTATAAGTCTGGATGAACGGATGAATGTGCAGAGAGATAAGACATGTTTATCACTTGCTCAGTTATCATATAAACAAAAGGACAAAGGAAGTAAGAGTTCAATGGAGCATAAGTTAACTTGTCAATGCCTTTCATTGGCATCACGAGAGTGATGATTAACACATATCAAGTGGTGTCCAAGGTGTATATTAATATGAGTTGCTAATTGGCTCATCCTATTGTACAATAAATGTGAAAACTGAGTAGAATGCTTCAAAACATCATGTTTCCATTGTGAGGACGATGTAGATTCGGAGTTGTGCCCACATTTAGTTACCACACGCGATAAGTGTTTCAATGGACAGTCACATGCTATCGATTGATGCATGTACTTTTTTTAAAAGAGAAGGAATTCTACCTCAGGAGTCATAGAGGCGCGCTACTGTCTTGTCAAATCGAAATAAGAGCTACAGAAGTGTGATAAATGTTTAAAATGGAATGGCTTGCATAACATTTTCTTGTGCATAATTCGGAAGTATCGTTTCCATCTTATGCATGCATTTGATAAAAGTTTGCGAATAATAATGCTGACTTGCGGCTTTTTGCAATTTCTATCTTGCGGATGATGCAAACTTGAGGATTAACCACATCATCGAAAATTGCATATATATAAAGTATGGCCGATCCGAAATTTTGACTACCTTCAGACAATAGAAACGATAAATAATTGCAGTGAAGACTAAATAATACAATCTCAAAAAGTTGAAGTCAATGTGCAGACAACAATAAACAAAATCACAAATTAATTTGAACAAAGTATTACATTGTATTAGTAAAGTATTATTGTAAAGTATTAATATTATTATTTATTATTATAAAGTATTATTATGTAAAGTATTATTTGAACAAAGTAAAGAGGAACATCTGAAGGTAAATGAAAATAAGTCAACACATCAATTGATGATTAATCAAATGTAAGATTGAAGCAATAGATAAAAAATTCAAATAAAGTTGACCATTAAAAATACAATATGGGTCGCTTTATTTTTAAGCCTACATCGTTCAACTCATTGTAAAACACTGGATATTGCACCAAGATTCAGCCTTTAACAAATCGAATGTACAAGTCAATCATTGTACTTATTTACAGGGATGTTTTACAGTAAACAATTAAAGACAATGTCAAACTTTAAGAGATAGAATATTAATAATCTTTCTATTATAAAAGGATAACAGTTGCAGAATTGGCTGCTTGACATTATAGCTTGATTTAGCATTGGCTTTTAAATGTAATCACATTACAATCAAAGGAGGTGTAAGGACAGTAAATTCTAACATTCTAACTGGAAAAGTTATCAAAAAAAACACAACTTCACTTTCACCAAGAGTGAATTTCTGAGAAACATTTTATAATCATTCAACACCCTTTCACACTAATGGCTGCTCTGGTCTGGTCAATGACAAATGTCAAGCCCAGTTGTTATAGCTATGTAACTGACTATCTACCCAGATAAGTAAAAAAAACTTTGTGGTAGGAGCAAAATATTATCACTGCAGGGCTTTCTTTTGTATGGTTATGTCATACCACTATGTTTAATATAATTATTAATAACTCATCTTCCAGAAGGTTTATGGAGGGTCGCAGTTGCGCACAAATGTTCCGGTACTTAGGTAACTTATGAATTAGGACTATTAATACAACAAGGAGTATTATATTACTATAACAGCAATGAACGAATCAGCAAGCTCAATATTGCTTGAATTTTGCGTTGTTGTCATGAAACATGTGCAGCCATTACAAAAACAGTATCCGCAAAACTTGCCGCCAAAAATCTGTATTCAGTACAATAGAGGTTTACTTTTAGTCTGCCTTGAACTAGGGTAAATACTTATTTAGTAACAAAACAAAATTATTATTTAGTAAAAAACTATAGTTCAGTGGTTGTTACACTGACTAATGATCAGTAGGTTAGTAGTTCAATCTCTACAAGGACCATCGGTGGTGCCAAGACGGGTATCTAACCAAAATTGTTTCTGTGCTCCAACGTAATTAATATTAGTACCGAATACCGTTAGCAGCAACGACCCCATAATGTGTAAGAAAAGCTAGTAAAAGCCAAAAAACTATTGGTTCTTATAAAAAAGCATATAATAAATAAGTAGATACTTTTCATCAGCTGGTAAAAATACTAGGCCTACATAGATTTATGTAGGCAATCTGCTATAATCATTATTGCAGATAAAAGGCAGCAGCACATAGACCTACATAAAGCGACAAAGAAAGTTGACCAAAGCAAGTTTAGAACTACGCGAACACCTAGGGCTTCCACTATGTAACGTTAAAACATAGGCTTATACGGTATCAGTGACCATCTTGTTTTCAACTAACAATAACTAGCCAACATAATTTTTGAGCTTGGTTATAATAATTTTTCACTTGTGTTCTGCTACACTAGCATTATTAGACTACGCAGTAAAATAAAAAAGACAACTTTCTAAACAAACAGCACTCTAAACGTGCAGCAAACTAGAGTATAATATATACAACAGTAACGTTTAACATTTTAATTTTACAGCGAACATGTATTACTTACAAATCTATAAAACAAAAATAACAAAAGCCTACGATGTCGATAAACAGCTATGTGAACGATTGAGTTCAATGTAATTCACAACTAATTACTGACCATTTTCTCACGGGTCCTCGCTGAACGCAACGATTATCACATATGAATGATTATTGTTCGCAAAGGCCTGCGAGCCTAGCGTTCATCGCGGAAGTTGTTAGAAGCGTTTAGACTATGTAGCCATTATAGCTACGGTCGCAATCTCAAAAATTACAGGCTACCAGCGTTCTTGACATAGCCCTTAATTTACACATATCATATTTAGTGTTCACTTTCGCTTATGAACCGACTCTATCGGCGTGTTTGCAGGTTGCGAAATAACTGAGAGACACAATATGACTGAAAAGACAATTCCTAAGAATATTAAACAGCTCGGAGATACTGCTGATGAAAACGATACAACATTTTAAAAGAATGTGGTGCATGATGTCTTAGAATAAAATTAGTTAACGTGGTGTAGTAATACTGACACATAATATGAACATTTTAAATGTATTCAGTTAATTCAAAATTGTAAAAGTTTGTTTCTTCTCATCACAATGCATTACCAAAATTTTTCGTTGTGGTTTGAAGTGAGTAATCGATAAAACAATATGGACTACAAAACTTGCTGGTGTGGGGTAGAGACAACTCTCACTTTTGGCGTATTAATGATACTTTACCGAGACCAACTTACTAGTGGTATGCTGAAACCAACAGAGTGCGCAGAACCCAACGCTGCCTAAAATACAACCTGCTTAAACCAAAAGGAGGGAGCTGAAACCAACTCACTTGTGTTCTGTTGAAACCAACAGAGTGCGCTGAACCCAACGTTTCCTAAAATACAACCTGCTAAAACTAAAAGGAGGGAGCTGAAATTAACTCACTTGTGCTCTGCTGAAACCAGCAGAGTGCACTGAAACCAACGATTCCTAAAATGCAACTTGATAAAACCAACAGAAAGGACCTGACACCAACTCCTGCTCTGTTGAAATTGATGGAGTGCCCCGAAACCAACACTTTTTAAAATACAACCTGCTTAAACCAACAGGAGGGAGCTGAAACCAACTCATTTGTGCTCTGCTGACGCCAACAGAGGGATCTGAATTCAATGCTTTCTGAAATACAGCATGTTGAAGCGCAGATTTACCCAATGGATGAACAATTTTATTATAAAAATAATATTATGTGTCTTTTTCAAGAGCCAAACAGAGAGCTGCCCTGCCTACTAAATTGCAGCAGTGTTTATATTACAGAGGCGGGGATGGGTGGGGACTAGAGCTGCTTTACAGCTATCGGTCAAACTGACCAATTACATCATTTTGCTAAATTCCGCCTTGGCAAGTTTTTGCATTTGCAACAATAAATTATTATGGGTACTAATCAGCCATTATAGTACGGCTAACTTGACACCAACAAATAGCCCGTAAAACATTACATAAAATAGGTAGGGAACACAACTCTCAAAAGACAATAAGACAGCATGAGAGTGAAAAATAGTGAATACAAAAAAACTTATTTGGAAAGAAAAGTATAGATGAAAGCAGAAAAAATATTACTTACATCAACTTTAACCATTAGAAAATGATAAGAACATATACCTGTAATATTCTGACAGGCAATCATGAGCATAAATAGGTCTTATTAACATGAAAACAGTAGGAATATATTTGTCAATGATTGCCAATTGCGTAAGAATTTCTATCACTCTCGGTAAAAAAGTATTTAATGTCTTTTTTAGGTTAACCTCTGTCCCAAAAGTCTATAGTTTATATACAATGGCTCGGCCGCATCAACTTTCCACCAGTCCATCGGAAATTAATACCTCCCTTCAGTCTCGCCTACGCTGTAGAGTCGCTCCCCCTTGGCCCTCATCACCTTCCGTGCTTTCAGGTTTACTGAAAGTGAAATACTACACAAATTATTTTACTAAAAAGTAAAAAATTAACCAGAGACTTGTATTGCAAGGTTAAATAAATTTGTTTAAGGGGTAATATTTTGAACCAGTGTCCACATAAAAGAAGCAAAATAGATTTCAGACAAGTGGCATAGAAAGAATACTTTTACATGTATGTAACAATCAAATGTCAATCTAGAAAGTTTGTGCGTACATATGCACAGAAGTGTGAAGTGGATTGATTTTCTTTTTAAAAAGTACTAAATTCCCAATGTGTTAGAGCTCTTGCCTCTCTGGCTCATCAACATGAACTTCTAATTTTATTATTGGTATAATTCCTCATCAATATTGCAGCCTATAGAAAAATTTATTTTTATTTTTGCAGTGTCTTTTGAATAGCAAAATAGATTTTCATTCAACAATAAATTGGTTTATTTCACGTTAATATTTTGTGATTCAGATTAAAATAATTGGCTTTTTCGTGCAGAAAATAAACCAAATATTTTTAAGATGAGGCAATATTCATATAATTGTGTGTATGGTGGTGTGTGATATAAACTGGACCTTTGTTGGAAAATTAAATTTTTCATATACATTATTGTTACTTTATGTGAATGTAGTCAATAGCCATAAATTATATATTAAATTAATCCTGTTTTGTTCCTGATTTCAATTATGTAAACAAACAGCTGTAAAATTTTGTTTTTGAATGGCTATGTAGGCTAAACTCTGAACATTTTATTTTTAATCTTTGAAGAGAACAATCTAAACAGATATGATCACACCAAAAACATTTTTACTTGCTGACTGAAGTTACATACATGCATATTTAATATATAATTTAAGGCTGTTGACTAAATTTACCATGAGTAACAATTTTGTAAATGAGAATTCATTTTCCAACAAAGTGGTCCAGTTTTTTTTACACACCATTGGAACTTTTTCAAAAGTATGCTGGCTTTCGATATTGTCCATGCATGTAAACATGTATATACATATTTGATTTGTTCTCAAAAACCATTCGTAAAAGTAACATAACTCTAGTCTAGCTATCTACACAACACACCAGAGGTAAGGCTTTGCCAGCAAAACCTGTTCTCTTTACTGCAAGAGTGATAACTAATTGAATCAAATGACTTCTCTGTCCTGCTCCATCCAGACCTTCTTTTGAGGTTAATACCATAATCCCTGCTTGAATTTAATGTAATTAGTCTAATTGGTCTGTCACCTGAAAATGTCTGCTATTGCGTAATACCTTGTCAGCATGACGTAACACACTTGTTGTAGTTGAGCTGGCTGAACTACTATTGGGAGAATTTGATGATAAATGGCTATAATATCATCACTTCTTGTCTATTTTAGTCGCTGTAGAAAGTACAAAATTACAGTTTTTTTGTTGATTTTGAAAGTTGGAAAAATTATGGAGTATGTATTTAAGTATGTTCTTTGCTCTTTTGAGCAATACACTACAATTAAAATACATTAAAACATTCTTTTAGCTGAGAAAAATTATTAAAATGTGTTTTCTGTAGGCTACTAGTAGCAAATTCTTCAGGAATTCCCATGAACTAATAGGATGCATGAAAACTCAATTTAATGCGTGTGTTTTCCAGTTTAGTAGGTGTGTTTTCATAGGGCTACTTTTTTATGCCACTATGCGTCAAAATGGAAAGTTGAGCAAGATAAATATATAGAAAGCATGACTGTTACAATGTAAGCTCATGCAATATATATCATGTACCCATTCCTTTGTTATAGTTTGCTGATATATGCATGGTGGCTCTCTTTTATACTGCATGGAGTAGCTATTTTGTGTACATCTCTTCTTCAATTGAGTATGTGATGCCTTGATGCGCTGTGTTACATCTGAATATTAAGAACACTGAATTTCTAAAACCTAACATCTTAAAGACTTCTCAATCACCAAATGGTCAAGGGATTTCAGTTTTGTGCTGCTTATTCTAGATGCTTCCAAATGTTTGTTAGCTGTTGTTGAGTTGAAGTCTTTTGCCAATCAAGGAAGTTGAGTGTTGAGCCAACATCAAAGACCATTTAGATGTTTCCTGTGTTAACTATTGGTGTTGATCTAAAATAAGTAAATCTTTACTATAATACTATATACAATGTCTGTCCGTCTGTCCGAAGCCATTCTATGAAATTGAGGAAAATGTGGGCCTCACACGAGAATTAAACTCAGCTAATCCATTTTGCAGACAGGTGGACTAACCACTGCACCACTACACCACCTTGTCAAGTTACAGAATAATTATATAAACATACTTGTTACACACCGTGACCTCTCATGGCGCACAGGGCTGCCAGCGTACTAGTATGCCACTCCATGCCACTCCAACTCCATGCCAACTCCAATTACTGTGGAAGCAACTGCAAAATAAAACAATTAAAAACTAATGGAAAAGGCAATCATAACTTACACTCTATGCATTGCAAAAAACCCGTTACTACTTTTTTGGAAATAATTTCATTTCAAACAAGATTGTTTCCAAATTATGCCATACAAGTGCACTCAAACCTTTTCACACACTGCTAAGCTACTGGGTGTGCCTGACAAGAGGCAATATGGCATTTAGTGCTAGCACTTGCATAGTCCGGATCAATTATTTTTTACAGCTGTATGCTTTAGCTTTCTTCAACCCACAAACTTCCTCTCTTTTCTCTCAACCATAGTCCCCAAGGTCACCTCTCATATTCTTCTCAAAAGGTTGATGTTGTTTCTACTAATCGAAATCAGCTCTTTTATTCAGCTACAAGCTGAGGAACAAAGACCTTTATCAACACTAAATAATAAGATTGCTTAATAATCTCAATCAGTAGATCTGTAATTGTGAAAACTTTAAAAAGGCAGGCTTACATATTGTAAAAAATTATAAACAATAGAAAACAAAATTGATTGAAATTACCACAAATTTATTACAGCACTTTTACATTTGTTTTCATCACTGAACCCCTACAACTGGTGAGGGCAATATAGTATACCGCGTTTTGAATGAACCAAAATAGGCTCAAAACAATGAAAAACAGACATAGTCAGAATATATGAAAACAATCTGTTATTGGAAGGTTATCCTAAGAAGACTAATGTTTTCACACCGCAGCAACATATAAACAATACCTCTCAATGTTATGCTTGACTATTATCATCAGATTGAAAGATGTGTCCTTGTGGTAAGTGAAATGTGCGGATCATGTTCAAGATTGACAGCGTTATGGAGTTATTTTTGGTGTATAGAAGGAATGAAAATCCGGATTCACACAGGCAAGTTGTTGTGATGACAAATACATTTTCTTTGTGTTCATCATTGATTCTTGAATCTCCGCGAACAACAAATTGCACCAACCAATCAGGAAGCCACGATTTATAGAAAGCTTGCATGTGTAAGAGAAAAATCGGTACAAAAGTATTGAATTTCACATGGCGATAATTTAAACTGAACTGATGAATTATGCATACTGGGTGTGTACATTGATTTTTTTATCAAGCATTAAGATTTGCTAGGCGTTTGTTTTAAATTACAGCAGCGAGCAGACGCTTCGTGTCAATGTTTAAATGTTTTCTTTTTAAGTTTTGAGTATAATAATGTCTGAAGCAAGTCTGAAAAAAAATTCAAGACTGAGACATGAGCTAAAGGAAGTTCTCTGTGACTTCTCAGAGAATACGAGCGCACATGGACCACCCAAGGTGAGCAATCTCTTCACTCATAATAATGAATAGCACTGTTTTGGGTGGTCCACATGATTTCATCATGGTGGACCTGTATTAATGGTGACTGTGATCTTGAGAACTCCAATGGTTAATATTGTTTTTCCTGTCGTAGCCAACATTTAAAAAAAAAGCACAAAATAATCTCTCAAACCACAAATCATTAAGCCATACTGCATTTCATGTCAAACTATTACAGAAACATTCCAAAGCCAATTGCTGTATATCCCACTATAATATAAAGTGCTTGTGGGTGGATCGATTTCGTATCATTTGTTCAAGCTATTTTTTTAAGATTTTACAGCTAATATAATGTATATTGCACATTTTTTTAATGCATAAAATAATGACAGCTCTTGTTATTGAGTGGTTCAATCCATCAGACAACATAAAATTAGTAAATATCGCCCTTCAAAAATTTTATATATTTTGTAGATTTCTTTTGAAGTTTAGGTTTTTGTAACTATTTTATGTAATAGTTTTATCAACTTTACCTTAATTAGCTATTTCTACAATTGCCAAGCTAGAAAAATCTAGTTACATATTTTTGTAACTATATTTTTCTAGCCACAAATATATAGTGACATTTATAGCTATTAGTGTAGCTACGTAATATGTATGAGAACCGCAAATAAGCTAAGTAAATAGCTATATATATATAAGTATATATATAAGTATATATATAAGTATATATATATTAGTATATATATACTTATATATACTAATATATATATATATATAAGTATATATACCACTTATATATATACTTATATATATATAAGTGGCATAATATATATATGCCACTTATATATATATATATATATATTGAGCGGCATAATCATGTCGCAGGTATTGTGTATAGAAGTCTATGTGATGAGTATGGCCTTAATAAACCACAACACTGGTGGGAAGCTCCTGATAAGGTCAATGAAAATGACCGCGCTAAGATCCTCTGGGACTTCTACATCCAGACTGACAAGCATGTCTTAGCAAACCAACCAGATATAGTGGTGGTAGACAAGGAGAACAAGAAAGCTACTATAATAGATATAGCAGTACCCAATGACTACAATATAGCCAGCAAAGAAAAAGAAAAGGTAGAAAAATATCTCCCTCTTGGAGAAGAGATTGAAAAATGCTGGAATGTAAGAACAACTGTAATCCCAGTAGTCATTGGGGCGCTGGGGGTAATAACACCGGCGCATAAAATGTGGCTTGCCCAAATACCAACAACAATCAACTCAGGTGAGTTGCAGAAAAGTGCGCTATTGGGAACAGCTAAGATCTTGAGGAGAGTGCTCAAACTCCCAGGTCTCTGGTAGGAGACTCGAGTTAGAGCAGAATTTACCACCCATTCGGGTTATCCGGGGTGAGGAAACAATTTTTTTTAAGTATATATAAGTATGTATATATATATATATTATATATATATATATATATATATTATATATATATATTGGTATATATATTGGTATATATATTATATATTCCTATATACATGTAGGTGTGTCAAAATCTATGAAAAACAATTATTATTTTTATTTGAAAAAGCGTATATAATTGTACTGTCGATACAAAGAAGCGCAAACACTTAACGATGTCTCTTGAAAAATAATATGAAAAAACTCAAAAAGTCAAAGGTATTTTACTAAGGTTGCTGCAAATGATGATTTGTGCCATTTTCTTTTCTTGCAAAGCTTTTATGATAAATATATTATTGTTGTTTACGATATAGTTTACTCTGCAAGTAAAATATTTTTACTGTTTACACGGGAAAGCAGACAAAGCAGCTATATACTCTATAGTAATACTCTATTAATACTAATAATAATAATACAAATATACTGTTATATACTCCATAGTAAAGAAATATTTCTTTTTTAGTGTACCAAATAAAATCTATTTGAACGGTTTGGTATTTGCCTCTGTTTCCACAATTAGCCTTCATTACAAAAAAGCAAATAGCAACTTTCCCCCTAAAAACTGCTTTCCTAATATAAAAAGGAATTTCAAATGTTATATGTCAAACCATTTATTTGATTTTATTGGGTTCCATTTTTTGTCTTATGATTCTTGTATGGCATAATTTGGAAAATATTTCTGTTTAAAATAAAATTATTATAAAGTAATATATATATAGCCAAGTCTTAGGGTATCTGAATGAGCTCTCACTGTAAAGGGTGTCTTTGTTTCAGATTGTTGGAAGAAAGTACATTCTGGCAAAGATATTCTGGGTGCTCTTGTTTCTCACTGGAATTTGCCTCTTCATATTTTTTGGACACGAGCTAGTCACTACATACCTGAAGTATGAGAAGACAACTGACATTGCGGTGAGTTAGCCGAGTGTATTCTATCCTCGGTCTCTATTTTTTAAGTATGGTTTTCCAAACTAAATTTGCATTTAGTAATGTTTTCACAGCGCTGATGAGTTTTAAAAATGTTACGCATCTAACTTTGGTGAAAAATAGGTAAGATCTAAGGCTTTTATGGCATCATTAAAGGTTAAACTTACAACCTCTTATAACAGATTTAAATGCTTTCCATCTACTTTAAAAACCCGCCACATACATGTGAGTTTCGAATTTCAAAAACAAACATTATACCGTACTTTGGCTGTAAATTTGCTTCAATTTTTTTTTTCAATCTCGTCACCCAAGTATTTTCTACCAATCACATTACAGCAGCAATGTATTGCACTAAATCAATCACTTATCAATTAATCAATGCACTAAATCAATTAACCCAAACTGTAAAGCTGGCTGTAGATATCTTTCGAACTTGAGAGTTTATGAAAAATAACAACTATACCAACATAAGATATTATGTTATAAGAAGATGTTATAGTATATGATGCTTTTGAAAACAAAATATTGTTATAGTTAGATAAATGACAAGCTTCCGATAAAAAATTATAAATAGGGTCTTTACAATTACATGTATAATATTAAATTATAAATGTATTATTACTAAATCAATTATAGTGCTAAAATATTATACTAGCAGTTAAAATGCTATTCACAGTTTTGTGATATAACGAAATTGTGCGTTGTACTATAAAATTATTAGTAGTCAGCGGTGATAGCTCGGTGATGCCAGGGTTTGCTTTCATTTCTAATCAGATAGCCTGCAGGTGGGTGTTTAAGAGTCTGGTTTTCAAGAACCAGATGAGTTTTCAAGCCAAATATTTTAGTGACCTGGCAGAAGGCACGAATCATATGCATTTGAAGTTTGACCAAAATTGGCAAAAATGTAGAAACGCATCGCATTTACGTGACACAAACATATTGACAGAGTGAGAATTATTAAATTATAATGTACATCGTAATACATAACTATCTTGATGCTTCAAGAAACAAAAAATGGAAATTTTGGATCCAAATGGATCAAAAATAAAAATCACCAATACTGTGTGGAAGATTCCCAACCAAACCATTTGTGTGGCAGCATCAACAACGCAACCCATGCAAATATTCTTAACTGTTCTTAAATATTCTTCATACTTGAGATTCAAAGTACATTAATAATGAAAAGTTGTGTGAAACAAAAATATTTTAATTCTCTTCTGTTTGTTTAACTTTCTAAAAAAATAAATGTTCATAGCAAGGGATGTAGTGTTTAAAGTTTATTCTGTTATTAAATATAGGAAATCTTAACAGCAATTGCCATCTTGTGCTCGCAAACATACCGTACTACTTAGTGTGATAGTGAAAACTAGCAAGGGTGCTTTAGTCGAGTTTCTTATTCATCTTAAATTACAGCAAGCTAGGTTCAAGATCATACAAAAACACGACTGCTTTGTAAATTGGCGCAACGCTTTTCTTCGGATGTAATTTAATATCCTGAGTTCATAAAGCTTAATAGTAGATAAATTAAATATGAAGTTAATGAAAAGTAAACTATAAAGTTGAATATTGATGACTGTCCACATGTTATGAGAGTCATTTTACCATCACTCTTAATGTCGCAACCAACGTTGAGAATTTAAACAGAGTTCCGCGTCAAAAGAATGCAAATAAATGTACGTGCAGTTCATAAAACCTATAGTAAGTTACTAGTAGTAATGGTATGCTTCTGTCATGTATAGTGACAATGCTTGGTAGTGTTCTCATGTTCTTTAGTAGAGAAAAACATCACCAGGACTAGTTTTTTATAAGCTACCTTGGGTGGTCCTAACACTTATCAAGGGCTTCTTCTGAAACTCTAAGATCAATCCGAAGGGATGCATTTTGCAACACATCCAGTCTAACAGAGTCAGGTAGCCATTTCACTTGCCCAATGTGCGAAGGAAAGAGGTGAATCTTTAATGTGCCCAAGTGTCAGTGTGGTACACAGTGCCTCCAAGTTATGGTCTGGCCCCGAAAGACCCAGCAACCTAGGGTTGAAAGCTTGCTGAGAGCTTTTTGTCAGATCGTCAGGCCTGGAATCACCCAATGTGATTCCAGCCCTGACGGTTGACAATCAAAGACGCTACCACTAATAAAGCCTATAAACTCAATAAAACAGCTATGTTTTATCACCATTTGGTAGAAACAGAATGTGTATTTGATTCACTAGAGTGGCTATTTTACAAAGACCTCTGAAATCATTAGGATTCTGCTGCTAACTGTAAAATTCTAGAACTTTGGGATGGTGTAAAATTCATAACTACCTATTTCTCTTTCTATACAACTTACCCTTTAACCTTTTGCAGCTACAGTTTGAAGTCCTCGAGTTTCCTGCGGTAACCATCTGTAATCTCAACCAGTTTCGCCTTGACAAGGTGCCATCAGATATTCAGAACATGGCCTCAGATTTCATAATGGAAAAGAGATATGACATGTTTGGTGGAGAATACTATTTTGATTATTACTTTGGTTGGTAGAAGCTTTACTATCCTATTATGGTAGCTTCCTTGTTTTGGAAAATATTACTATTTTTTTATACAGTGACAGTTCAGCGACACACCCCCATGTGGAACTACAATTCCATCATAGAAACAGCCGTGTTGCTCTTTTTCTTGGTGGATCAGTGTGGTGTTTTGAAGCAAAACACCCGTGCTATGTGTCATCTTTGTGCCATAGAAATGGCTTCGGCAACCAATTCTGTCACACTTGTGCATCTGTATAAGTCTTGCCTGACCTTGACATAGATGTCGCACAACCATTACTTCACTATAGTGCTCTATGGAAATGAACTGCTTGTTGGCCCAGCTTAGAGCTTCGAAACTGGTGCGTCCAGGTCTTGCAAAACTATCGCCACATGAAAACTTAGTAATTCTTTAGCTATTGACACAATTGAATCTTCAACTAAAACAGCCTTCTCATTTGAAAACTAAAATCTACACTGTTGTTTCAAATAGTGCTAGACACTTTCAGCTGTGAATTTTGGTGTATTTTATTATTGCAGATTTAAAGTCTAAAGTTAATTATGCTGCAGATATCATGACAAGATTAAAATATAAAGTGAAAGATGATCATGACAAAAAAGGATGTTACTTCATTCAAAAAAATGCTACCAAAAAATTCGTGAAGCTTTCAACTTAATAAAAACTGTGAACTCATAAATTAATCAAATTTTTTTATCTGAATTGGCGTCTTGCCAAAAGTTTCAAAACTAGAAAGCGGATTCCCAAAGTCTAAAGTTCCAAAAACACTAGGCCATTTTATCGCATGCGCCATGAGGAGCGCGGAGATATCGCTGGCGTGTGCCTAAATGTACTTGAGCAATTCACCAGCAAATGATAATGTGGCACGCTCACAAACTGCCAATAAAATTCTTTATCATAAGTTTTTTCGGAGCTGTAAACAAATTTAAGTAAGTCAATATGACGCCGTCTAGGCAACGACGTAAACAACTTCCGCTTTTGTTATTAGGCCTATCTCACTTTCACGGATTGTACACCACAAGAAGAAATAAGAAAAAACGATTCTTATATTTTTAATAGTAACATTTTATGATTTTTATATATAGTTTTCTTCTAGTAGTTTTTTATATTTATTATATTAAATATTTACCATTCTCAAGATGGTCAACCTGCGCAACTACTGACTCCAAATGTTGGTTTTCAGCTGGGTTGTTTTGTTAGTTTTGTGTGTTATGTTTTACAGGACTGGGAGTGCTTTTATTAAATTTATGAACTATTCAGTGTTCAACTCTGGTGATGTTTTAATCAAAACAAAAATTTGTAAAATGTTGCCGCTGCACGTTGGCGAACATCGATAAGAAATAATTACCCGCCATATAATTTCATTTTTTGGAACAACCAACAATCGAAATGTATCTCGCTAGCTATAAAGTTGGGATAGAGAATATCTAGCGTTATCGCTCTGCATGAGCTCGCTGGGTGAGTTCTAGCGCAGATTAGCGCCACACATCGCGATATCGCACTAAATATCCCCAAGTGTGTTTGCACCTTAACAAAGAGCTAAAAGCATTATAGACCTTGATTACCAATGACCATTGTTACAAAACATATTCATAGGTATGAGTATGGTTTGATCAAATATGATTGAATAACATCGACAGTGTGTTCCTTGGTAACATCCAAATAAACTCTTTAGCATAGACCTGCAAACACTAAAACTATAGTTTCAAGTACAAAGAAACTCATTTATCATGTATGCACCAATTACATAGACATAGACATAGATTGATATACGTATATCATATAGTACTTGCATTTTTCACATAGATACTGACAACCCTTTCCCTTATGTCTTCCTTTTGAATTTCTCTAGTTTAGATATTGATGCTGCTAGCCTTATTATGACTCTTTGGTGACAGCGAGCTGTCAGTTTTCAATTGTACTTTTGATTCATTTATGAAGTATCAATAATATTTTCTAATAATTTTTATATATCGATATAAAGACACTCTGTACTACACGCGACCCTATAAAGTAGAAAGTGGAATAGTGCTTTTGTAGCTTATCTTTACCATGTTGAGAGCTATGTCTGTCTGTCTCTCCATCCGTTTGTCCGTTCATCCGTCTGAACACATGCTAAAAGTGTTAGGAAAAAAGATTGCACCATGCGGGGATCAAACCTACATATTCAGATTCCCAGCCAAGCACACTTCCTTCTACGGCAGTTGTCCATCCTTCTACATCCAAGAATAATTGTGCGCATAGTTGTTACTCAATATTATTTCTCACGGTGCACGGCATTGCCAGCGTACTAATAAGATATAAAAAAGGACCTTGGTAATTCGATTCGATCGCTAGCATTAGCAGTGGTGACATCGGCTGAAATATGATAGCAGATTATTAGCTAGTGTACACACACCTTAAGATTGTTAGCTGAGAATGGTGGATAAAGAATCCTTTGAACTCTGGTCATAGCAGTCATGTCAATAAATTATTAATTTAATTCAAAATATTTGAGTACGTTGCTATGTCTATGAACAAAATGTAAACTAAAGCAATGTATATCAGTGTGTTTTAATCTTAAAGGAAAACATTTATGAACTAGATTTAAGACCAATGTCTCTCAACCATATTAATATTAATAACTGGTTGAAAATTTCAAATGAGCCTACTGTCTTGGTCCAAAGAGGTTAGCTCATAAAATCAACATTTTTATGAGACATAATTTAAAAGCCATACTTTACTGTTTAATTGAAGCGTTCCTGTTGAAACTTCCACTGAGATGATAAAATGTGTAATTTTTGACAATTATTGTCATGCGTTACACCACAGCTTTGGCAACAAGCCAAAATAGATTAGTCTGGCCAAATGGTACTCTCATAAATCATATAATAATAACACGCTACCATATAATGTGTTATGGTATGTTACAATATCATTTAATACGGTGTTGTATTATATCATATTACATTGTATTATAGTATGATAGAATACATTGTACTGTTATATAACATATTATGTTCTATCGTACTATGTTATAATATCTGATAGTATACTACACATATACCTTAACTAATATTATTATTACAAGCAGAAAACTTAATCAGTGATACAGGGATAGAAAATTTTTAAGACCGCATAGGTTGAATACAGCAAACACTACATTCTATTGATAGAGCAACCACCTTTCTCAGGTAATGCAGAAACGTTTATACAATTGAAAATGTTGCATAAAGATTGCTGTCCGCTAAAAAATACACCAAATTTTTAAGACCGCATAGGTTGAATACAGCAAATACTACATTCTATTGATAGAGCAACCACCTTTCTCAGGTAATGCAGAAACGTTTATACAATTGAAAATGTTGCATAAAGATTGCTGTCCGCTAAAAAATACACCAAATTTTTAAGACCGCATAGGTTGAATACAGCAAATACTACATTCTATTGATAGAGCAACCACCTTTCTCAGGTAATGCAGAAACGTTTATACAATTGAAAATGTTGCATAAAGATTGCTGTCCGCTAAAAAATACACCAAATTTTTAAGACCGCATAGGTTGAATACAGCAAATACTATACATTCTATTGATAGAGCAACCACCTTTCTCAGGTAATGCAGAAACGTTTATACAATTGAAAAGGTTGCATAAAGATTGCTGTCCGCTAAAAAATACACCAAATTTTTAAGACTGCATAGGTTGAATACAGCAAATACTACATTCTATTGATAGAGCAACCACCTTTCTCAGGTAAAGCAGAAACGTTTATACAATTGAAAAGGTTGCATAAAGATTGCTGTCGGCTAAAAAACACACCAAAATTGTGTACATTCTTTTAGCTGTCAAATAGCTTTCTTCAGTATTTAATAAGAAACTTAAAAACTGAAAGCTGTCATAAAGCAAACCGGGAGCTACATTTCAGGTTTCCTTATCATACATTGAGATGTATATGTATATTTCATTGTTTCAATGTATTTTAATTTGTATTTTATTGTATTTTGGAATTGTATATTTCAGTCAGAAACCTTTTCAAATGTTTCTTGAAAGGTATATTATTTGCAGGAGCAAATTGTCAGCTATTGTATAAGTGTACCTCACCAATGCCCTGACCGTGGTTATATTATGAGTGGCGGTACAATTAAATAGATGCGGTCCAGGCGATAAAAACATGAACTAAATACAATGGTTTAAATTTTTTATCCCCCTTTTTGCAGTTTGTCTGTCAGCGTTCAAATTTTAAGACCAATAGTTCGGGTTCAAAGCTCTTGTGAGTCAATTTTTGACATTTTTTGATGGAAGCTCGGTTATATCAAATAATTAAACTACAATTCGTGTTCCTCGTGTTCCTCGTCAACTAATTGGATCGTTCACAAGCCATGGTGTTCATATAAATTTGTTTTTATAAGTGAATGAAAACTGCTACTGTATTATTATTGTAGCTGGCCTTTATTGATTGGTTAACGCCCAGCTAAAAAGCCAATGGTTCCCATGGCGGTGAAACGAGTTATTCTCAAGTCCCCTGACTAAATTCAACCAATTAAACGGAAGTTTATTGATTTCAATGAATAAAAATAATGATGTAATGATGCCATGGAACTTTAAGGGCAGCAAATCAATGTCTCGGTGAAGCTATCATATTTGCTCATACTTCCTTCTCTGTCCAATAAACAAGCTATTATTACAGAAATGCTGATCAGAATATTCAAGAACATATCGTGTTGCTGAATATCGACAAATGCCATCTTGTTTATTTAGAACTTGAGATTCCGTAACTTGTTGCAGTAACTCGCAACCTGTCATTGTTTATTGCATCTATTATAACATGTATATATGCATATACATATACCGGTATACAGGCATACTGAGCAGGTTGTATATGTGCATGTATGTCTATACGATCATACATTCATATATAGGGCCCATATAATCATATCTCAGTGTTTGTTTGTTTTTTGTCTCCCCAGTTATAGTGATAAAACTACAGGAACAAAAATCTGCTATGCACTGAAATTGAACTCAGTAATTTCAATTCTGAAAACAGGTGTACTATCCCTTACACTATGCATCCAACTGGTGATCCAATAGAATAATTGTGCGCATCATATTGCATGCTTCATGCTATTTTACCTAATTTGCATTATAGATTGATAGGTGTATATCTACATGTATATATATATATATATATATATATATATATATATATATATATATATAACAACTAATAACAACTACATTACCTGTACCTGTTTATAAGCTAATTTAAATCTTAAAAAGTGTGTAGCATAAGAAGTAACAAATGTTTTTCAACAATCTGTTTTAATTATGTCTTGAGCTTTCAAATGTCAGAATTACACATTGGCAGGACACACATGAAAATATAAAACACTTTCATGTAAAAGTTAGAATGGTAAATGTTGTATATGTTGATTAAAAATAAATTTTCTGCGCAAAAACTTTTTTATTGTTTGTACAATGCCGGGCATTTACCTAGTATATGCGTCTATATATATATTACATATATAAAATGTATTAAGAACTAAAAAAATGTAAAACTGTTTACTACTTAAAGTTTCATGGTTGTTACCATTCATCAGGTAAAATTAAAATGATCTGAAGCTCATATGACTGTATGCAAAAACACAACAAGTAGCTTAGCGATAAAAGCCAGCTATATATAATACAACAATTTAATTGGTTCATGTCACAGCATCGCAAATTAAGTGCTTATTTGAATGCCGGCATTTTGACACAAATTTGTTTAGTGAGTTTAAACTTGCAAGCTCAGGTTTGTATAAAATGAAGTAATTCTCCCAAATGCACAAATTACAGCGTTTACTGGTCTTATTGTAACTACTCTCTTTCTTCAATACTCTCTACTTGATGTCGTACTGGATGGACCGATCTTTAAGCTGCCATATAGAACTACTTAGCTCTGTTGATGTTCGTTTTGATGGATTGTTGAAGCTGCTACAATGGTTGTAATATCTTTTCTTGAATGGGCCCTCTGTCAAGCCAACATATGTTTGTTTGGCAGCATCAGGTACGTTGGTCATAACTGTAGCCTGATAGATGACAGAACTGGACGTGCATGCATTTGGCAGTGGACATGTATCTTTGTCTCGACAGTTGCATGTTGCTGTTGGCTTTTCGTTTGATAGCTGCGCTTTGTTGTTATTTGCAATAATCTATCCAATATTCTTCATGCAGCTATAGCTAAGTTTTACATTGTTTCTGTTAAATAACGAATAAAGCTTGTGATCTTTGGGAAATTCTTCCCTCAGAGCTCTGAAGAAAAGCTTTCCTATATTGGTGGCAAAATCTTTAGAGAAAAGGGGGTTATACCAAAGTATATTTTTCCTGCGTTTGGTTGGGGTGTTATGTGATGTTGCAGTCTCACTAAATGTCAATTTATGATGGTATCCACTTCTATTAAGGGCTTCTTGGTGTTCTTTCGTATTTTGTATAAATATATCTTGATTGGATGATATTGTGAAGAGGCGCAGGTTGACTGATGCTGGAATGTTTTTGATGATGGAGGGTGGGTGGTTAGATCTTGTGGGCACATATCTAGGCGTATTATTGGGCTTGCTGAAGAGTCTATATAATTCATTCTGTAGATCTAAGGATATATCCAAAAAGTCAATGGTGCTTTTATTTGCATCTACAGTTATTTTCAGTCCATATCGACGGAATAATGTGCACAGATTTTTCTTGAGCTTCTCAGTTTGTTTAGGAGTTGCTCTCACTACGCCAAGTCCATCATCTCGGTATAATCCAAAAGTCTCTTTCGTGATCTGGTTTATCTGATGTAGCATAAAGCAGCCAACCAGTTCGCATATTTCTGCTCCATCATAGGAACCCATAGCCACATCGAAGCAGTCTGCATGTCCTGATTTGCCCTATGCTTCATGATCACTATATAGTAGGGTCTTTTTGGTGTTCAAGATTACTCCGCGCTAACCTGATCTATATATTACATATAGATCAGAAAATTATATATCGACTAGAAAATTACATATAGGTTGGAAAAAAACTAATAATCTTGGTTGCTAGATTTGTTTCAATGTGATCACACTCGTTTTGAACAGCAATTGTATTTATTGTTCAAAATCAGCTTGCTTTCGCTCTATAAACAGTCATGCGTATACGAAGCTGTTTCAACTTATTATTAAAAGCGTTAGACATTACTTACAGATCGGCATCCAACAGAGGCTCCTCTTTATATTCCTTGGTGGGTTCCAGCATGGTACGAAACGACAACAAATCCCAATATGCCAGTTGCTCCTGGTACAGGCAGCAGAACACCAGTAACTACTGAAGCTAGTACTGATAGTGCAAGTACTGAAAGCAGCGTTCTGCAGACTAGTGCTGCCGATTCTACCAGCCAGACAACAACAGACTCTCCTAATGTGTCTGCAACTACTGAAGGACAAAGTCTGAAAAGGAAAAAGCGTGCAATTGGAAGTATTGATGAAGAGAAACTCGAAGTCATTCAAGACATGGTGTGTTCTAGCCTTCTTCTCAGAGAAAATGATTGTATGTGTTATATATATATATACATAATGTATATATATATAACATATATATACATGTATATATATCCTTATATTTTTAGATATATATATACATGTTTTTAAATATATATACATGTGTTTTTAGATATGTGTCTATATATATATTCGCAGAGTATACATTATATATATATTCTGCCCACATATTATATATTATTATATATAATGATATATTATATATTATATATTGGCACAATATCAGATATATATAAACAGAATATTGGCCAAACAGAATATATATATATATATATAAATATATATATATGTATATAAAAATATATATATATATATAAATATTTGCTTCCTCACCCGGTTAACCCGTATGGGTGGTAGTTTCTGCTCTAACTCGGGTCTCCTACCAGAGACCTGGGAGTTTGAGCACTCGCCTCAAGATCTTAGCTGTTCCCAATAGCGCACTTTCTGCAACTCATCTGAGTTGATTGCTGTTGGTATTTGGGCAAGCCACATTTTATGCGCCTGTGTTATTGCGCCCAGTGCCCCAATGACTACTGGAATTACAGTTGTTCTTACATCCCAGCATTTTTCAATCTCTTCCCCAAGAGGGCGATATTTCTCTACCTTTTCTTTTTCTTTGCTGTCTATATTGTAGTCATTGGGTAACTGCTATATCTATTATAGTAGCTTTCTTGTTCTCCTTGTCCACCACCACTATATCTGGTTGGTTTGCTAGGACATGCTTGTCAGTCCGGATGTAGAAGTCCCAGAGGATCTTAGCGCGGTCATTTTCATTGACCTTATCAGGAGCTTCCCACCAGTGTTGTGGTTTATTAAGGCCATATTCATCACATAGACTTCTATACACAACACCTGGGACATGATTATGCCGCTCAGTGTATGCATTTCCTGCTAGCTGCTTGCATCCACTGACGATGTGTTGGATGGTCTCAGGTGCATATATACTAGCTGTATGGCGCCTTATAGTGCCTCGCATTGCGTGTTCACAACTCGAGTTGTACAACTCGAGTCGCACGACTCAAGTTGTGAACACGGAACGCGACTTTGTAAAATTAAGGTGCAATATATTGGTATTACGGTAGTATAACCGTAGATCTGGTTATATTAACAATGGTACATCAATAGGCACCCTTTAGCTAATAGAAATTAAACTATGTATGTAGGCCCTATGTACTGTAAAACTAGAGCTAATGGCGAATTATAGTGTCCCGAGTTTGCAACTCGAGTTGTACAACTTGAGTTATATTTACAAACTCGAGTTAGTAAATATAACTCGAGTTGTACAACTCGAGTTAGACAACTCAAGTTCATCAAAAATCCAGGCCGAGTTCTTTCAACAGCAACTCGAGTTCAACAACTCGGCTTGAGAACATCCCATCATTTCATTTTCTCTAGCTATATTTTCTATATGGAATTTTTTTTGGTGCATCATTAAACGCCGTTGAAATAATTTCTATGTTCATTTTTAGTGTTCAGTCAGTTTCTTGTCAAGTTCTAGAGAGATAACTCTTTTTTCATTTGAAAAAGAAGTTGCCCGGCTCCCACATAGATGGTTTTTTAGTTTGCTTTTTACATTCTACAATTGTTTTTGTCTCGTTATATTTATAGAAATAATTATGCGCAAATATCGCCAATATATATAATTTAAATGTGTCTATATATTTAAATTATTATTATTATTAAATTTCTGTAAATGTTCTGTAAATGAGACATCCCAATTACTCACTTTCCTTTTTTTACAAACCCGTGTTAGTTTTGTAACACAACTCGAGTTCATCAAAAACCCAGGCCGAGTTGTACAACTCAGCAACTCGAGTTGGCAAGAAAAAAAAAATATATATATGTATATATTTTCTGCCTGGCCTAGGCACACAGAAATAGTAATAAAAATAGTGTTCAAACTATGTACATATGAAATAATTTACACAGACTAATATTATGATAGATACAACAGATACAATAATAATACAGGATAATACATCATGAAACATATTGGGTAATGTGCTGGACTTCTTGTACATAGGAAGATAACTCTAAAATTCCTACAATATTATTCTCCGTGTTTAGCAATGTTTCTAAAATCAGTTTTGTAAGGATTTCACTTGATTGTTTAAGTTTTCTAATCTTACTGATGCAGAGTTTATTTAAAAACTAATCTATGAGTAATTGGCTAACTTGTAGCTAGTCATTTATTATCTACGTGAGTTTTTCAAATAAACTATGAAAAAGGTTTGTTCTCCATTAATCACTAATCTAAAAGATGAAAGATGTTTATTAAAATACCTCTGCAATATAGCATTAACTGAAAATAGAAGCAGATAACTAGAAAATGGCTGAGAAATTATTTAGGGCACAAATATTAAAAATATTGTCGTACAATATTTTACATTAAATTAAAGTTGTTTGTATTCATGGTCAGGTGTGGCTCCAAGGGTTTGTATTTAGATTGCTAAGATATGACAACTCATCAAATTTTTTGTTGATCATTTTCCAATTAACTCGTTGTACTGGCTGACCTAATTTAAAGCAAGCCATTCTCGGCAATACTATTCATAGAGTTATTAGTTTGAGATTTGCAAAATCTCAAACTGTTTGAGAACTCGTTTTGCAAAATAATATCTTATATACCAGTATAACTTAGGAAAATTTTGAAAGAAAAAGGCATTTTGTTTTTTCTAATATACTATTCATAGTGTATGTAATTCAGTTCAAACATCTTCTAAAAATAATGCTTTTTTGTAAAATATCTTCCAATATCACTAAAAAAAATAAAATAAGCTAAAGTTTTTCTCTTTTCAGTAATACTATCCATAGAGCTACTCAACTGGAGTTATTTAAAAATGATATTTCTTACCAATAAAATTTTATATTAGTTTTACTCAGAAAAACATTGAATTAAATAAGTGAGCAACATAAAATTGAAAAGATTTGTTTTTTTAATTTGTATATTAGACATTTAAAAACTAAAGTTTCAAGGTTTAAATATTAACTTTTTATCAAATGAACAAATTAAACTTTAATAGACTGTTGAAATACTGAATTTTAGCACTAGAGGGATTTTTGAAAAACATTTAACCTACTCATTGCCAAAACTTGTAGGCCTATTGATAAATTTTCTCATTTGGAAGAAAAATCAACACAGCATTTTTCGACATGATCCATTTTGGAAACTGCAAATGGCTGAAAAAAATCAGGCTTTCAGCGATTTTGAATCTTATTTATTTTATGTATTCTAATTTCAAGTTTAAAGTAGATAAAGCTTATACATGAATCTTGTTAAAGCCTAACGCTAACACTGTTATAGCTTACGTATAGCCCATATTAAGGCTTAACATATGTAAAGCATATATATGTTAAAGCTTATAACCCGAACAAATGAAAACTGCTGATTTTTATCGCATTTCGTGTTTCAGAATGAATTTTATCAAAGACCGAATATTACGAACCTCTCACAACAGACTTGGTTTGCGAATGTTGGAGAGACGTCAGCCGACAGCACTATTCTTCTTAATCTTACCCACTACATCAGCGCCTACTCCACACCAGAAGTGCTTCAAGGTATGCTAGGTGTACTAGTTGTGCTTCTGTTGCTAGAGAAATAAACTTAATATATGTATGCATGTACAGATGTATTATATAACTTGTTATTGGCATTAATAATTACTAACAAAAGCTATTCTCTATATATTAAAACAAAAATGAGAAGACGTGACACGAAACAAACAGAAATGAGAAGAAATCACAAATTGTTGAGTGAGTTGAGCAGAAGTGCTTTAAATTTTAAGAATCTAATAGTATTGCATAAGTGTGGGATTGTATTGCATATTGCATAAGTGTGGGATTGTATTGCATATTGCATAAGTGTGGGATTGTATCGCATATTGCATAAGTGTGGGATTGTATTGCATATTGCATAAGTGTGGGAATAGTGGATTGTAGGTTGTAGTGACAGAAATGTTTTAGATTTTGGAGATTTTAGTTGCTCAACTTCTCAACAGCATGAATTAGCAGTTGTTTTATTTGTAAGTCAGATTTATATCAAAACCTTTCATTACTTTGACTAGTTACCGATATTTCACATCTTGAGTTGGTCTAATAAAACATTGTTAACAGCTATCATTTAAGCACAGTACAATGAACCCTCGGGTTACAACGTCTCTGTTTTATGGGTTTTTTGTCTTACGATGTAGAACACGATGTTTTTTGTCCCCTAATTACAACATTTCTTTGCCATACGACATCAACAAAAACAACTTTTGAAATTCAAATTTGGTGGTTAGTGTGCCAAATACGTCGGAATCATAAAAATGTTGATATACTTTTTGCTGAAATCTGTCCCACAATGCTTGAGAGAGATGCAATGCACTCTCTCCCTCTCTTCGTTCAGCATTCTCCGTGAGACGACTAACTAAGACGGTTACAAAACTATAGCTTAATTTAGTCAAATACATACCATACTAAAACTTAGCTTCAAGTGAGTGTTTAGTTAGCTATTGTCCTTTAAATTAAATTCAACATTCATATTGCACACCTGTCTCGAAGGTAAGAACTCTCTACTGTAAAAACTCTGCACGTAGTACATTGTAATATTACATTTTATTGCAGATCACAACCACTAAATACACTAAACACATTAAGGTTACTATAGGTAATATAGCTACTAAGGTTAATATACTATACATAGTAAGTACGTATATAAAGTTTTGATGTTTTTTACCAAAGGTGTTCACATTAGATAATTTCTGTGAGTCTCCATAACACTCTATACAAAATTTTTGTCATATGATGCCAACACTGAAACGACTTAATGTTCTATGGTGGGGGTCTACTGTATACAGGAAAAAAACTGGCTTAGATCAAGATTTATTTCACCATTCCACAAGCTGGAATGGTGAAAATGGAATGAAACCATCCACAAGCTCTACATTATGTTTTTCTACTGTTCTTGTCAAAGATACTGCATGTCTGCTGCTGGGCTAAATTTACTTGAATAAAAAATAATTAATGTTTACTCATCTATGCTCTGTGACTAAAAAATCAAACAGACAGACAACGGTCAATATGTAGATTTGTCTATAATAAATAAAATTAGCATATAATATCGGTAGACAAGATTGTGATATGATGAACTACCAACTAGTTTCGTTGTTATTTGTTTTCAAGATATTGCTACCTTTCGGAAATTCAACTGTCCGAGATCAAAACATTTTTACAATCAGCAGAATGTAAGCTAAAAATTTTGCAGTAACTGGAGCCATACAGATTTACTTTAACATATGAACACATAGAGCTCAACATAAAAAAACAATGGTTTGAGCAAATATATTAGTTCTAGCTATTGGAGTGCTATAGATTTTTTAATAGCATGAATTTTGACAGTTCATCTACTCCAACTAGCAACAGTGCCCATATTTTTCTACAGACTTCCCAACTTTATTTATGATTACAGGCTATGGCCATGAGATTCAAGAGATGTTGCAAGAATGCATTTTTTTAGGAACAACATGTGGACCTCAGTGAGTTTCCTTAAGCTCTAACAGTCATTTTTCTATGTCAGAAATTTTGTACTAGAAGTTGTCTTGTCTTGTATTACATGAGACATTTTTTACTTTTAATATGTATGAAATAGAGCTGTCTGACTCTGAATTAGTACAAAGTCAAAATATACTCTCAACATCATATAATAATATAATATATTTTAAAATACTTTGATAATGCAATACCATATAATGTGATATGATACAATATGAAGCCATATTATGTTGTTTTGATCATATCATGTTATAATATATGTTATTATGTTATGTTATACTAGAATTTATTATGCTACATGTATATTATATAACACAGATACCTTAAGTAATATTATTATAACATATTATGTTACAGTATCTTTTACACTACTACCATGCAGTATAATAAATAGTACCAAATCTAATATGTTATTGTAGTAATTTTAAATCATAGAAAAACTTAAATATACATTGACAGACTTATCTTATAAGCTGTGATGTTAGACTCAATAAAGTAACACTAAAGCACTCTAACCTTTACAGATCCCTCAATGAAGCTCATGAACTACTGTTCAGGTATTCTAGA
The DNA here is from genome assembly GCF_963576615.1 of Watersipora subatra. NCBI lineage: Eukaryota > Metazoa > Bryozoa > Gymnolaemata > Cheilostomatida > Watersiporidae > Watersipora > Watersipora subatra. The sequence goes on from NC_088718.1 coordinate 10,167,648, forward strand.
TGTCAAGAAATAAAACATAAAACTATATCTATAAATCTCAGTGTCTGTCTTTTTGTTAAACCCTCTGTCCAGTTATAGCAATTGTTATCAAGCAATAAAAGTTCCGTACGATGCTGGAATTGATCTTGGGCCCTCAAGATCTAGAGGTAACAAGCATAATCATTTAACTACACGGAATACGCAGGTTCATTGTCCCAATAGTTTTTACATTGATGAAGATACTGACACTGAAGCGCTTGCAAGAGGCTAATAATTAGCACTGTTGACAGTTATGTGTAGCAATTGTTTAGCTGGCCCAAAATGCGGATGTTGTTTTAGTAAACATTTATTAAAGGTCTAGCTTTCCAGGTAAGTTACTCAAATTCATTAAGTAGTTATTCTATTACCGAACGAATGGAGCTTGTCTAATATTCATATGTATGGTAGTTGTATTAAAGTAGAGCTAATGCAGTCATATGGCATTGGTAATAGAGCATAGCATATTAGTAATTGGAGTTCTGTATGTTGCAGGGATTTCTACCAATTCTATGATCGAAAATATGGCAATTGCTATACTTTCAACAGCGGCATGGATGGGAAGTTTGCAAAGATCGTCAGTCCAGGAGCGGAATACGGTGTGTTTAATACAAGTATCCTGCTGAACCCAACATTGTGAATCCAACAAGAGAGATGAACACTACATAACCATTTTCAATGGGCAACAGATTATTATTTGCTAGTTAGATGCACTATGCTTCCGATCCGCAAGTCGACATTATCCGCAAGCCGTTCTCAAGATAAAAACAGCAGAACTTTGCTAGTCAAGCGGGTTTTGTACTCACAAATACTTATTAAATGTTTCATTAATGCAAAAGATGGAAACTACGCTTGCACTTGCTGTGCAAGAAAAAAATGCAGCACAAGCTATTCCATTTTAGACATTTTCCGCGCTTTAGTCATTTCTATTTTAAAAGCTTGCTACGAAGCACGCTTACCAACATTAAATTAAGCTAACATTTTTAGTGAGAATGTTAGTTTAATCCTTATTAAATATAACATTAAATGTAATATATAACATCCTTATTAAATCTTTTCTGTAGTAGAAGCCATATCCACCAGTCGATACAGTTAAAGTTTCACAAAAAATATTGCATCATTCTGGATTTGAACACCCATCATTCAGTTTTTCAGCTGGCACACTATCATCTGCACCGATGAACCCCTCATTAACATCTTGGAAAAATTGCTGATATAAATATTACACCTGATGATCGCTTGTGGTACACTAGACTGCCAGGGTACCGGTGATTATAATATTAGACTATGTTGAGGCTATAACTATTATTTTAAAAGAAACATTTAACTAGTTATTATAATAAACTAATTATCCCCTATTAGTATACTTAGATTTTCAGAGTGTGCTCACATGTGCGCATTTGGAGTAGTTAGAGTTGAGCAAATTGTGCTTTTCAAATGTGCTTTAGCTTACCTATCGAGTATCTGTTACTCATCCTATCACATATGTCATCATCTTTTCTTTTGAGAATTTTGATGCCATTTTGCGGTACTTCAACATGTGATTTTGAAAATCAAACATGTATGTTCAAAATGACTTCGATTGTTGAAACAATTGGGCACACAAAATTCATGTTGTATGCGAAAAAAATTGTAGAGATGTGGTCATAATTGAAGTTGAACTTTAATGTATGAATTCCTACTAAACCGGTTTATCAATTTTTTTCGGTAGCTTTAAAAATGCCTGTAAGCTCATAAGCTGTAAGGAGAGTAATTTATAAAACTGTAAGGAATCATTTTAAATTTAGTTGATGAGTCAGAGGTTTTTTTCATCTCTTTTGATATTTGTTACTTTATTATGTTTTTTTCAGCTAACCTTTTTAAAAGCAATATTTTAAAACATAAGGAAGATGACAAAAACTGTGCATAGATTATATATCACTTAAAAAAGGCATAAAGTTACAAACCAGCTTTTTTATAATCAAATGATATTTAATGCTAAATAATTGCTTATACTTAATTGCATGATGCAGAGGCAGAAGAGATACAGGAGATCAGTTTTTGTACCTTTTGTTCAAGGAACTTTTTTTCATGTAGTTTGAGGTCATAACACGCTTGACAAAAAGCAAGAAAACATGACGGTATAAGGTTATATATTGCAGGTTTAAGCCTCACCCTCTTCATCAATCAGCCAATGTACATGCCAGCATTGAGCGCTCAAGCCGGTGTCAGAGTTCTTCTTCACAGACAAGGAGAAACTCCCCTTGTAGCTGAGGAAGGGTTCAACATTGCTCCAGGAACTAAAAGTGACATAGCTGTCAAATATGTAAGTATTTAAAGGCTCTGAAAGTTGGTTTTTGTAAAACAAAGTAATTCTCTCAAAGTTTTAAAATAATTATCTGATAAATTGCATCGATCAGTAATTATTAAATACAACATAAACATCTTGTTAAAAACGTGATATGTGGTACAGTATTCTATTCAGAATGGAGAGAACCTTCCATGCAAGGTTGGTACAATTGTCGTTGCTTCATACAAAAATGTAGTCAACATTATGACTAAATACACTATATCTTAGCCTCAATATGCAGTGCACATCTCAATACAGTACTTTATATTCTTATACAGTACCAACCAAGCAACCTAGAGTTGAATCTAACTTTGACACAAAGTAAGGAGGTTAGACCATATTTTTCAAACCACAGAAATATTGGATATATATCAATTTATAAATTATTGAAGGTGATCTGTTCACTCTTCAGTGCTATATAACAAAAATGATGAAATTGTTGCATATAATTATAACGAACAGTTCACGTTATTTTCAACAAGCAGAAGATGAGTGTATCAGTGTCATTTTTAAACAAACTTAGAACCTTTCTGTTCATTAATTTACAAACATAAAAATGTTTAAGAAAGTATTTGAGGTCGTTAGCCCTAGGACTCGCTCAGTTATTGTTGCTTTAAGTAGTTTAATGTTGTAGATTCTTTGATTGCAAGTGATTTTAAGGTTCTGAAGTTGAAATCTGTACTATATCAAAAGCTGCCTCTATTCGTCTGCCCCAAGTGATGCTAAAAGTGTTAGGGCAAAGATTGCCACGCGAGACTCAAATTTAGATTTTCGTATTTCCATCCAAGCGCCCTATCATCTCGATCACCTTGCTGCATCCGATAAAATAATTATGCATATAGTTAATACACACGACAATCTCTCTAGATGCCTGAGCTACTATCATACTAGTAACATATACATGTAGTTATTTAAGCTGGTAACAACATAATTATAGTAGCTAGTAACATATATGTATTTCAATGGTCAGCTTTTTGCAGTCAATGATGTATACTGAATATTTATACAGCATATGATCGTATCTCCTAATTTCAATTACAGACAGACATTACTGTAAATAATATACTGCAGGTGGAGCTAGAGAGACTAGATGGAGAGATGTACACCAACTGTACTCATCAGAGCAAAAGACCTGCTGATGGTTCTCTCCATGAATACTATCCAGGAAACTATACTCAACAGGTGCAGTTGAAGTGATTGTTTGTTTTAAACAATAAAATCTTTTAAAATCATTCTGTAAATGCTTTTAAATACAACACAAAACTTGTACAAATGCAATTTGTATTTAAATACATTTAAAGTATGTTTTTAAATGTACTTATATTTGAATACATTTTTAGAATATACAAATGTATTCTAATATATATTTTGTGTATTTAAATACAACACTTAATATTTTGTATATCGTTGGTAGTATAGCCAATATACGGGTTTAAATTAATATCGTTAAAAATTTTTATACTAAAAATAATACTACTAGATAAAATATTGTCTTTCCAATGGAATGCCAAAGGTTTAAGCTTAGCAAATGTCGATGAAAACCTTCATTTCTTGCTTCAAATAGTTCTAGTATATAAGTTAACTTATATAAGTTAACTTATTTCAATAAACCACCTTGTACAAAATATTTGTTACAACAAAAATAATCTGTGATGTCCTTAAATATTTATTTTTATATGGTATTATATTGTGTTATATTATGTTAGATAATGGTTTTTGAACTATATTGATTTATATATTGTATTATGTTGCCTGTTGTGGTGTGTGCGGTGCTATGCTGTACTATATTAGGTTTTACTGTATTCTATTATTTTATATTGTATTATTATTTACATATTATATTTATCTTCCCACGACCAAACACGAGCGAAGCGATTGGTTTGGGAGACTTATGATAAATGCACATGTGCACACAACTCCTGAAAAATTATCCATTAACGGCTGTCACCAAACCCTTGTTACGAAATCTTATCAACAAATTTAACTATTTTTCAGTAAAGCCGTTTAAGTATAATAATGATACAAAACGCATATAAACCTATTTAGATATGTTACCAGGCCTTAGAAAGGTTACCGAAAATTTCTAAAACTAACCCATCTGATCGGATTATGCATAAATAGACAGATTTATTTGGCTGAAAATCGTTATTAAAACTTGCTAATCCTCACTTTTATCAAAGTTAAGACCGGAAATTAAAACGCTGAGCAACAGAGAATAGAACGATTAAGTCGTGCGCATTTCACGAAAGAAATAATGTGCACATTTCACCAGTCTATAGCATTGCCGAAGGTTTCTGTAATTAACGTAGGAGTACTGAAATCGTTTCATTTTTGCCGATTTCAAAGTAACGGACATTTTGGAAACTTTTGAGTACTTTGGAATTCTAACTGATGTCCAACGCACTGTAAGCAAAAGAAATGATGATGATATTTTTTCTAACGGTTCTTATGAGATTATTACAATAATTAATTAAAAGTTTGGATGACTACAGAACGATGACTACGTAGTACAGATTTTATAAAAATCTATATAAATATCACAACTTCGTGATATTGTTAGCTATGACATTTTGAAATGTAAACAAAATTGTGCATTAGTTTTATATTATTACTATATTAATAATATTGGTTATTCTAATAATGTCAGTGCATTTTACTTGTAATACTGGCCAATATTGCATTTCTCCTATTGCAGGAGGAGAGATAAAAACATATAATCTTTTCCTTTCATTATTGCTATTTGTTGTATATAATAACACCCACACCCAGTACATTACAGCTACCATTGCAGTTATCTTATTGCACTGCAGTGCCATTTGACTGCTAATATTGATTTCTCAACCATCAGTACCCTTTCTTTTTTCCAATATCACTTTGGTCGTGGGCTGTATGACAGTGGATTTTTTAGTATGATAAATTATTTATATCATATTTTATGATGCTATACCATATTATATATTAGTTGCCAATAGCAGAAGATTGTATTAAAATATTAGTTGATCGACTTCAGATATCTACTCCAATCTACTATCACCTCTGAAGAAGTTATTACCTAGTTGCTGATAATGTTGGTCAAAAATTTTACTATCAACAGCACATAAAAATTCTTTTGCTTTTTTTATTATTTACTATTAATAAGAGCATTGTCCGTTTGTCCTAAGCCATGCTAAAAGTGTTAAGAAAAAAGATTACTCTTATTGGGTATCAAGCTCTGGGCACCAGACGCAAAAGTAAATGCGCTACACACCTCACATCCTCACTGGATAACTATGCATGTACTGATTACTCATGATAATCTCTCACAATACAAGGAACTAGCAAGTGTATTTATACAGTTGAACGATAAACAAAAATTCTTTAATATCCAAAAAGGGTTTAAACTGCAGAATCCAATATGATCCCTATGTATCCCTTAGTCAAAGCTTGTGTATCCAAAGCTTCCGTAGTTTGGCTCGGCACAGCATCTGCATATAGGCAAGAGCCACGAAGGTTTAGCAAAACAATATTTCTGGAAAAATTGATGCTGATTAATTTGGCACCAGAATCTTGTTCATAGATCATGTGATTTAAAGGTTACAGCGATTTATTCGCACCATTGTTTAATATTAAGGTTCCTGAATATGTAATTAGGTTTCAGTAGAAAAATAATTTAACCAGCGAAAGCATTAACTAAAACATTTTAGTTATAACTAGTTGAGCCTTAAAGTGTTTACACATATCTCTTTAGGGTTGTCTTAAGACCTGCCTGCAGAAAGGTACGATCGCCCGGTGTGGATGTGCCAACCCAGTCTATAGAGGACCGCCTGATGTTCTGACTTGTGACAGTACAAAAGGTTGGAAAATTAATCCCTATATTGAATAACCTCATTATAATGTAAGCGCAGAAATTAAATTACCGTAAATACCCACGTCTAAGACGCACTGTTTTTTTTAAGAAGTTGACCTAAAAACCCAGGTGGGTCTTATCCATGGATACTTTACTTTTATTATAAAAATTATGCATTTATCATAATATAGGCAAATTTACTATACAAATTTAAATCTTACCATATTTACCCTCGTGGTCACCATTGGCACATCGTAGGCATGTCAACTTTCCTCATGTTGCCGCCCTTGGTGAAAGTATGCTCACCATTAACCATCCATTCGGCCCATTTCTGCTTTAATGCTGCTTTGAATGGCTTTTTCACAATGACATCCATCGGTTGCAGAATACTGGTTACGCTGCCGGGGATGAGGACGAAGTCTGTAATGTGCTGCTTCAATTTTGATTCAACATTGTTGGTTGTACAGCATCGGAAGGCGTCTAACATTAACCGATTCTGTCACCAATCATTCGACGCGTCAAATGATTTTACGAAAATTTATATGAAACACCACAATTTCTATAAAAATTAATAGAAATTTAGGACTAAAATTAAGAAGCATCCTGTACACAGTTACACAGCCTTTTCATCGTTTTTTGGGTCAAATATCTACTGCGTCCTATACATGGTATCGTCCTATACGCGGGTGTTTACGGTACATCAAATTAAAAAAATTTTCTTACAAAATATAAATACTTTTCTATTATTTGAGATTTTGTTTGTTGATTTAAGTGATATGACAGCTAGGCTGTTTCAAGATTAAAATCGACAAAATGTGATTGCGGTGAAAACGCTCAGAATAAAAAGACGTCTCAAAAAATTACATCAGTAGTCGTGTTTTCTGTTTATTCATTTTGTAAGGTCATTAGTTATTGCGTTCAATTTGCAGTGTTAAACATCTTTATGGTCGTTGTTTATGCTTTACGATTGTTAGAAAAAAACTGCAAATATAGCTTCAGAAACATTTTTATAGATGCTTCAAATAATTTTATTGATATATTGTTTAGAAATGTTCCATTTTTTCCTCTAACTTCAGTGTGACCATGTAAGTACCCAATAATGGTGAGACCACGCATTTACCATTAATAAACAATATGCAGGATTATTGATGCCATTTTTGGAGATGTCTGAACACGTCTTTTTTCTGACTATCTTAATCTTGACATAATTTTACCAATTTTAACCTTGAAACATTGTGGCCATCAAATCACCTATAACAACAAAAAAAACATCTCAAATGATAGAAAAAGTTCTATAGTTTCTATCTTTTAAAATGTGTTGTGAGTAATCTTTTAATGGCATTCTTTAATATATTTTTAGTGGAATGCGCTGTGGCTGTTGCGGAGGAGCTCTTAGACCAAGGCAATTGTAGCACAGACCAGTGTCCCTTGCCATGTTGGGAGTCACAGTACCAGCATACCATCTCAACGAGCCAATGGCCATCCAACAACTATGAGGTCTGTTAGAACTTTCTATCATTATGATGGTGTGAGCGTTTTTTGCTGCCAACAAACATGAGCTGCTATAAACTCTATGATGAACCTTTTAAGGTAATTTTAGATGAAATAAAAATATATACTAAAACTGATTAAATTTTAATAGCTAGATTTAGCACTTTTTAATTATTAATTATTATTAATCATTATTATTATTATTATTATTATTAATTATTTAACTGGTTGCAAACGTAAATAGTTTCTTTCTAAACTGCTCAAATTATCTGTGATCTTTGAATAATTTTCTTGCAAAAAGCTAAAATACGTTGTACTAGTCAATTGTAAAAGAAATAGCAATGCTAAATATTTTTAATTTGTTTTACTAAATTTAAATTCTTTTAGAGTTCTGTACATTTTGTCACTATTTTTGTAAAGGCAAATCAGAAAGTTCTTTCGAGTTCTCTTATTAACCAAATGTTCAAAACGCTCACACAAATCTTGAGGGAAAAAACAATCACTCAGCAAAGCAGCCAAAATATTTTCTATTCAAACTCAAACAATGCTATGCCCTTGTACTAAAACTTTAATACATCTCAAAATACAGTACGTGGCAAGTTGTTGAGGAACAAAAACTGCATCTTTACATAAACCAGATACCTATTTTTAACCATAAAAACATCTGAAATAAACCAAATTTAATTTTAAATTCAAACATAAATTGGACATAGTTTGGAACTTACCCATATTCTTATATATTATAGGGTGATGCTCCATTTTTAAACTCTTTTCCTATAGTGGCGGTCAAATAGAGGGGGGGTTAAAATAGACATGGCGTTCAATTAGAGGTTTTACAGTAGTTTGGAACTTACCCATATCCTTATCCAAGTAATAGTATTTTGTTTTAAAATCACCACCTTTATCTTAGTTAACAAACAGGTGAGCAGAGGCTACTAGACTCAGCCAAACATTCTCTTTAATTTAACCACTTATAAAAATCATTCTGTTCTTTTAGCCTTATTTGATTCAAAATCTAAAAACAAGATCTGCTTTACTAAGAAGAATATTGGAGGACTCCTCAAGGTAAGGAATATTTCATTAGTATTTTATCATTTTTTATTAAAAACTCTACTATTATAAGAGCTTAAGGCTAAAAACAGATTACATCTTACGCGATTCAAACTCTCAACATTCAACATGCTACCACCTGCGCTGATTGTTCTCATTCCATTATTTGACTTATATAAACTAGTATGATGACAGTCCCGTGAGCAGTGAAAGATTGTCATGTGCAATCATTATATTCCTAATTATTTTGTGATGCAGCAAGGTCATCGAGTAGTGCAGCAATAGTGTGCTTGCCTTTGAATCTGATGCATCGAGTTTGATTTGCACACAAGGCAATATTTTTTTCTAATGTTTTTAGGCTGGCTTCGGACTAGCCTGTCTTGACAAACTGTCGTTTTGCGAAGTTGTCCCCCGGCAAGCGCGGTGAGCAAAACAACAGTTTGTCAAGACAGGTTAGCTTCGGACAAACACACATGGCTCTTATTATAGTAAATATTGTCCAGATAGCTATTTTTTACACTCATTTCTCTGTGCTGTATCAGCACAACTGACAATCTCTCGTGGCACCTTAGACTGCCAGAGTACTAGTTGTCATAATTGTGGGACGTTATGAATAGAAAAGCTTATAAACATTTCTAAGTTTCATAGATGCAGTCTGCGTCTATATTAATTTGCTTTGCAAAATTTATAAAAACACACATAATACATATTTACATTAATAATTTGTATACTTATGCATACTGCCAACACAGTGGGCCTTATAAAACTCTGTTATATTACATTTGCGTATACCTGTGTACAGAGCAATTTTAAATGTACACTGCCTGATACTTGTAATCACTGTTATGCATGATGTTTGTTACTATGTTTGTTTATGGATATCATTATTCATACAATGTGTGAGTGTTATATCTTTATGCATGAATGTTGTCAGCTTTACCTCTTTGTGTACATGTTTTTAAATACACACTACTTAATATCTATGCATGCACTTATGTATATTTGTTGTGCATAATTGTTATGCATTTCCATATGAGTATATAAAATTTAGAGCTATTAACTCTTCATGTACACAGTGCTTTTACTTTGTACTTAATCATGCACTCCTGTGCAATGTTTGTACGTAATTTTATGCGTAGGATGTAATAGGATTTCTTTTAAAATTAACACATTTTAGTTTTTCCAATAACTAAAAAAATTATTGTTATACTACAAAATATTCAGTTGAATATGACATACATAATGCTACTTATTATAGGTGTAATGATCTATCAATGTCATTGCTGCAGGTATGCACTACCATCAGGTTGAATGACTACCATTTTAACTTTTCAGAGATGGCTTTCGGGAAGAGTTTGTTAGACTCGATGTTTACTTTGACAACCTCAACTTTTACAAATACAAGGAGCAACCAAAAATGACTGTAAGTATTGAAAATTTGTACAAAGTAGCTATTTACAATTTATTTTGAGCAAATGAAAAACAGTCTAAAAATACCATATGAGATTGTTGCAAGGCTTTTTATGCATTGCTGTGCTTAAAGCGCAGGTAGATGGGTATAAATCCTTTGAATCAAATATGCAATTGCAAGCTATTTTGTATCAAATTCAAAACAGGTAAAAGACGATGTTTTTTGTAAAGGCTAGTTCATACTATATCTCCATTCTTTGAAGTTGATGCCACAATACTTCGGTGATTGTCGATGACAACAATATTCACACTATCACAAACTCATCTGCGCTTGCATCAGCAAATACTTCATGACATAGTGTCATATTTTTTTTTTTTTTTTTGCGAAGAAAATTCTTTGTTTTCAAGTGCTCGTATCAAATACTAGTCATTCAACAACTATCATTAACGGAAATAAATAAATAACGCTATCCGTGATTGCGAATTACTATCGGTGAAATGGTTCACATTAAAAAGGCATGTCATTGTTCGGCGAAATATCGAGAAAGTTTTACAGCTGCAAACTTTCTCGACGTACCCGCATTGCTTTGTCAATGCCATCGCTTTACGGTTCACATAATTGACGGTCTATGCCAAAAGGAAAACCTCGTCGTACGGCGATATAGTGTGAACCAGCCTTTTGGAACTACCAAAAATCTGTCATTGAAGTAGCCAATCAGACTGTGAGATATGTGATTATTCGAAACTTTCCTTTAAGTAGCCAGTTATAGTACAACAGCTGGCTTTCCAGAAAACCAGGAATGGTTAGCAGGAGTCGCTATCTAAAGGGCAGTGAATCAGTGTTTGAGGAGAGCTTCGACGAGGAGAGCAAAGCTACTCTTCTCACCAAAGCTCTCCTTTTTGCTGACAGAAATCCTTCAGCATGTGTTGTCTTGGCAGACAGAGACCATTGTGCAGCAGCGGAGGCTGCAGAGCGATTATTGGCTGGCACACAGGTGTTGGCAGAAGGGACTGTCATGGGGTTAGTTGTAGCTGTTGCGCTACAAGTGTGTGAGACCGTGGTGGTGAAGACCGGTTGGAAAAAGAAAGTTGGGTTGGCATAGCTGCAGCTTGGTTCTGCATAACAGCTTCAGCTTTTTTTGCACAGACGATAGCTAAAAACCGCAACAGTCACACGTTGAGCACCTTTCATTCTTACAAACCGTACAGAAACATAAACCAACCTTTGCTATGTTGAAGATATAGGCAGTAGTTTCAAACATTGGAAAGTTAGAAAGCATTTGTAACCTTGAGCATTTGTAACCTTGAGCATTTGTAACCTTGAGCATTTGTAACCTTGAGCATTTGTAACCTTAAGCATTTGTAAGCTGTAAACCTAGCTACACTGACTGGTCCCCAAATGCTTAAAATCATACAAACTTAACTAATCAACTAGAGAACTGTATATGTTTTTGCAAGTTTGATCATAAGTAAACTGCATACAAACTGCAGGTTGCTTTTATTTGATGCTGACCGAGTGCAATTTATATGAAAAGATTCTTATCAGAAGATAGTTAAAAAATAAACTTTAAAACATTTTTACTATAATAATAGTTGGGTGTTGGTCAGTCTATTTGCTCAAAACTAAGAATAGAGATGAAAATAAAGAAGTACATCATACAGGATTTGAACAGCTTATAACTCTAACACCTGTGAAAACCGTTCTCTTTAAACTGTTTCTGAAAAATTGTGCAGATACTTGTTGTCTGCCCTTTATCAGCATACCTGACGGTCTCCCTGAACACACTAAACTGCCAGTGTACTAGTATAGCCTACATGAATAAAGATATTGTATGTACTCTTTTTAGTGATGTTTCATAGGCTCGGGCAATAAGTCCTAATGTTGGACAATCACCCATTCGTTTTCTTATTAAAAGCATATATTTTTTTCAAAACAAAAAATCCCAAAGTTGAATACGATCAAGAGGCTAGAAAGAGCAATAACATGTTTCTGCTTTTAAGAAAATTTGTAACCTTTAAATTCTAGTATTTTGCAAAACATTGCAATTATCTGCCCATGTGTACTTGTACTAGCCAATCAAATGTGCCAAACGAACTTGTTTAGAAGATTGATTTAATTCTTTTTTACAAACTTTCATTTAGAACTTTTTAAAAATTCATAGTGGGTTTAAATGAATATTTGTTCAGTATTTTTGCAAAGTTTTACTCAAGGTTTAAATGAAAGTTTGTACGAGGGTCAGTCAATAAGTAGTGGGAACTTTGTCATAATGTTTTATTACAATAAGATATAGCTACAATTTTTTGTTCACTTTTCAACATAATCCCCTTCTGTTTCTATGCACTTGTTTCACCTTTCTGGAAATTTCTCAATTCCTGCAGAATAAAATTCTGGCCGCTGGGTTCTAAATCATTCGCGCGCAGCTTTCATGACGGCTGCATCAGCAGTGAAGTGCTTGCCTCTCATGTGGCTCTTTAATGGACCAAAAAGATGAAAATTGCTTGGTGCTAGATCTGGACTATAAGGAGGGTGTACTAACACCTCCCAGCCTAGTTCCTCAATTTTGGCCATTGTACGGGCAGCAGTATGTGGGCGGGCATTGTCCTGGTGGAACACAACATCTCTATTCTGGAGGCCTCTTCTTTTGTTCCTTATGTCTTGCTTCACCACAGCCAGGAGCTCACAGTAGTTTTTAGAGTCAACAGTGTTACCATGGCTCTTGAAACCCCAAGTTATAGGATCTCTTCTATCCCAGAATACTGTGAGCATTACTTTCCATGTCGTTCTCTGGGATTTGAACTTCTTCTTTACAGGAGAGGTTGTCTTCTCGCCCATTCTTGGACTCATCAACCCACCAATAGCAGCTTGTTTGTGACATACAGCTTTCCCCATATTGTGGTTTCATTTTTTCTGTGTATAACTCTTGTTTCCACACTTTCAGCTCTCAAAAATCTTATAACACGTCTTCGCTCTATGAGTGAGCATGTTTTCAGCTTCGTGGCCATTTTGAATATTAATAATATCAAATAGTTTAATCACTAAAATGATGAATTTTTGAGTAAGTGATGAGAGCTCCCATTTATAAAAGTCTAGAAAATATTAAATTGCTAAATAAAATAAAACAAAAGTTATGACCAAATTCCCACTACTTATTGACTGACCCTCGTAAAACTGCCAAATGAACTTTTATTTAAAATTTCCTTGAATTACAGTGCTATAAAATCTAAAAACATCAATAACTATAGCCGCTTGCTTTATGTACTAATGCAAGCATTTTATTTCTTTTAGTTTCAAGATTTGATTGGCGCTATTGGCGGCCATCTTGGACTTTGGATTGGCATGTCGGTGGTATCATTCGTTGAGATATTTGAGCTGATAATCCTTTTGTTTGGAGTCTGCGCGAAATGGCTCTGCAAACAGAGGAATCAAGTTAAAGCTTTTAGCTAATAAAATTATTTGATACTATTATTGACGGCACAGAGATATTTACATTGATTTGTGATGTGATACACTACGCTGCCAGTATTTAACGTAATATTATATGTTATTCTGCCATCTAAAAAACGAAGTTTAAATAGTCATGTACCCTGATAAATTTGTGTTGTGTCTTTATCTACCCGTTCAACAGTAGCAGTTGTTTTTTATATTACTAGCTCGATCTTATGTGATGATTGCAGCCATTTTCGGTTTTGTTTAGTAATCATCCTAATAATACTAATATCTGTATTGAAATGCCATTATTTTGTGAAATTCTAAAAACAAGCAGTCTAAAAAGTTGTTTTGATTGTGTTGTTTTATTTTATTTTATTGAATTGATTGTTGTTGAATTACATATCTAATAATAGTTAAAATTTGGTTTACAATATTGCACATATAAAATATATCATAATGACATCTTCATTACTGTATAATATACTATTTTTGGTTGCCTTTTTGTTAATATAGTTCACAAACTTGTAACTAATTTCAATTACTTTAATGTCACAAGAATGTTAAGGCGCCATAAGGAGCTATAAAGTTTAGCTATTGTTTTATAGTATAAACTATAATTTCACTAATTGTTAACTAATAAGTGACTACATAGCAAGGTTATTTGATGTATTTCTCAATATTACAGAGGTATTTTAAATATGAAGTGAACACATTTATTTGAGTTCATGCTTCCACATTTAAATGTTATTGTCTGATTTAACTAACAAAAATTTATTTTTCTATTTTTTTTCCGTTTATTTTCCTTCTCTAGTCTGACTCACTTAGACAACAAGAACTTAAGCACCAATTATTACATCAACAAGTGCTTCCCCCTTGACCAAACTTTGGAGCGGTGGTTCATAACCTTGTTGGACATGTTGAACAAAAATGGTTCTATCTGTGCTGTCACCAAACCTTTTTTTGTTGAAAAAATAAAATATGCTTTTTCTCACATTCAATATGTAGGTATCTTGTACTGGTACACAAAATGAACATCACTGTGTTCCAAGAAAAAGACAACTGCAATGCATACTCACAAAATGACATGTATACCTGTTTGTACTTTTTGACCTTGCAAATCAATGTGGCTTCTGTTGTTGCCTTTGAATTGACTCACCAAACTCTCTGTGTGAGCAAGGCCTAGAAGATCGACTATGGTGTTTGCTTGGCTTACTGAAGCAGAGGCTCTGTGTGTGTGCGTGTGTGTGTTTTTAAGGTCACTGTTTCACAAACAATGTTCATGTGATCTTGACTTTTCTTGACCCTAAGGCAAAGAAACCTCGACGTCTGGAGACATGCCCAGCTACAGAGAACAATCTAATGTTGGATGTCATTTCTGTCACCATTAGTAGACTTTTTTTTTTAAATTGAACCCAACCTGTTGTTTGCAGGTCAGGTGTTCTAGAACACTAGACCAAAGCTGCTAGGGTTTTATAGCGCTTGCTAGAGTTAGAAACTCGGGTATAGCAAATTGGTATTTGCTAGACTAACTAACTGTTAAACTGTTCACAACTAGGAAGGCTTGGATTTTTGCAAATGAGTGTGTGGTAGTTTATTTCACTATGACACTGACTTGACACCACTGTCACCGTACAGTCTAAAATTCCATAGCAAAAATCCCGCTAATGTAAAATCACACATAGAAAACATTTAAAACAACATTCAGTACAAGCAAAATGTAGACAAATGTTTGCATTTAAAATTAATAAAATGTAAAGAGACATGCACTGCTAATCTTTGCCGCCTTTACTATCAAATCTTGACTCTCAAAATGACCATAAAATGGAATGCACTATAAGCTAAAATATTTAGTCGAATACATTTCAACAGGCAGCAAAATGCTTTATGTTTAACTGAATAACAGAAACTGGCTGAGGACGCTGAGCGGATGGTTTAAGGCGGCAACAGCTCGAAATGTGTCAGTACACCAAAAAGTCGAGTCTCATTGGTCAACAAAACCTGCCCCCCAGCCCCATCCATTCTTATTCAAATACACACCCATGGTGTGACAATCACCAAGGAAGCACTAATTCAATCGGGCAGACCACGAACAGATCTGTAAATCTGCTCTTCACATTATTTTCTGTACCATGCCATACACAGAACACTAGTGCAAATGCCTGCAAATTACTAACATTTACACTGGGTTTGATCAAACCCAGGTCGAGTGAGAACCAAACATTTAGAGTCGTACTAAACTTATTCATTTGTAACTTATTGTAAAATGAGTTCAAACCATATAAGCAAGAGAACAATTAAGCTAAGCAATGTGGCTTTGTCAAAATTTGTTAAACCAATACAATTACTTTAATAAGCTTCAAGTAAGAATAGCCTCTACATTCTATTTCCGTTCAGTCAGACAGTGTACCAGCCAAAGACAGTCCAGTATCTCATTTTTACATTTGACTGTTAAAAAATTTAGAGACAGTAAAGTTTTAGTAAATCTAAAAATTGAACTTAATTTCGATTTGAATGTAGTAGTACCACAGATGCTGATGAGATTGCAGTAGTATAAGAACTGAGGAACTATTAGAGACATTTTCTGGACCGATAAGACTGAAGAAAAATGTATGATGTCAAAATGTATAGAATGTTTTAGTTAAATCACAAAAACAGGTTGGCAGCTTTTAAAATACATACGAACAAAGGTCATATGTTAAACAGATAAGATTTAA
This sequence comes from Watersipora subatra, assembly GCF_963576615.1. NCBI lineage: Eukaryota > Metazoa > Bryozoa > Gymnolaemata > Cheilostomatida > Watersiporidae > Watersipora > Watersipora subatra. Next base: position 10,183,913 of record NC_088718.1, read on the forward strand.
AACATAGGAATTTTCTGTGAAAGCAAACTTTCTACATTCTACTAAAATGTTTTTACTTACATTGAAAATAGCAATATTGTACGTTTTTTTTCGGAGATTCATTTTTCTAACTTAATGACAGAAAATGCCTCAAAGCATAAACTATCAACCAACCAATTACGGACTCAAAATTAAGGCAAGCCAGGAGGAGAAGTACTCAATTAGCTGTTTGTTCTAATTTAGCTCTTGGGTGTAAAAACCCTGAAAGTTGCAAATCCAATATATATAAATCTCAAGGTTTGTCATTGTCTGTCATCTGTTCGGATGTCTGCCTGTCTAGTTATAGCTATTAAATCTTGGAATAAAAAGCTTGCTACGTGCTAGATTTGAACTCACGGAGATTGCAACCGCAAGTTTCAAACCTTGCTGTTATCATAGACCGCTGTTATAATATACCGTTTACCATGTGCACATGCTAAATGTGCACTTTTGATTATTAACTAATATTACCTTTCATATTTCTTATTTTTTGAAATTGTTTAAAAATTAATTTTTTGCTATCATTAACTACTTTTCAAATTTGTAATTTTTAAATGAGCCGCTTCAATTTCAAATGCGCTGTCACACTTTTATTTCCGATTTTTTGTTAAGGTTCGTTTGCTAAATTGGTAAAAACTAACACTTTTTACGTGGACAATTTCATTATTTCAAGTAAGAATAGTCTCTACATTCTCTCTCTGTTCAGTCAGACAAAGTACCAGACAAAGACAGTCTGATATCTTATTTTTACATTTTTACTAGTATCAAGAAATACCAGGATCATAGTATTCAAAGTTTTGATGAATAGCTTCTGCAGGGACAGTAACCTTTTTTATACACACACTTCTATACACAAATTGTTATTATTAATTTAACATATTCAGTATTTTTATTTTGTTTTCTTAGTTCATATTAATTGTATTATTACCAAATGATCTGTTATTGTACTTGTAGAAAAACAGACCTAATTTAGCTATTACTTGCTAATTATTTCTCATTTACATTTAAGCACTTTTATAGTTGTTTTATTTTATTTCTTAATTTATTTGACTTACACAAACATTTTTCGTCATGATATGAAGTTTGAAAGCTATAGTTGTTTGACAAAGTTTAGAAAAATTTATAGTTGTTTTTATTTCTTGATTTATATAAACTGCACAAAACACTTTTCTCATACTATGCAATTTGAAAGTTGGAATGGTAACTGTTGGTATATGTTAAATAAAAATAAATTTTCTGTGTAAAGACTTATTACCCGGGCATTCACCTAGTTTTTACTATGTATGATAAGAGCTGTGTTCATCCATTTGTCTGGCTGCCCAAAGTCACGTTAAGAGCGTTAGGCAAAAATATTACATCACACAGGAGTTCCACCAGAATATATTGATTCCAAGCAAAGGTTGTTACCATCTGCGCCACTCCATCACTTTTCCACGCCCAAGATTAATTGTGCATATACTTATTACACCTGACAATATCTATTGATGCATGGGGCTAGTTATAAAAAGGAACGGTTGTCTGAGAAACAACTTCATTACCGACCAATTAACTGTAGTTCTAGTTTATTTAAGCTGGAGCTACAGACAGTTTTTGCGAGATAAAATTTATGCTAAATTTTACAACAAAAGCTTCATTTAGGCGAAATTGAAGCAGCCTTTTCATAGCACTCTAAAAGTCTCAAGTACATGATATTATTAGTATAACAATCTGATATTTGTGATTATAGCTTCATGATACATGCTCAATAACATTGAATGCTTTGCACGAGATTCTCTTCATCATAGCGAGATTATTTATCTACCTAATAAAACTATTCAATTATTAGATCTCTTCAAAGGTCGTTCACCCTTATTCACAAAGATGGTTATTTCTATAGAGGCGGTTTGCACACAGCCTGTTGCTTGGTAATATATAAAATTAGTTTCACTCATGACTTGTTGAATATCATAAGTCAGTGTGCAAACCGAGACATCAGCATGCAAGACGTCGAGGCTCAAAAACCAGAAACGATTGGAAGAAAGTTGAAAACTGCGCTAATCGAGTTTTCTGAAACAACCAGTGCTCATGGACCTCCAAAGGTAAGCAGATGTGTTTTTTCAATTATATGTTGCTAGTTATGTAGCCATGAATCAAAGATTACAGTTTTCAGTCTACAATCCACCAATTAAAATTTGGGGGTCACAAAAAGTCATTGATGATACAAGGAAAAGTATATGAGATATGATAGTTTAAGTCATGGCTGAGGCACATGTCAGTGCAGGATAACTGATTCGTGTTCACAGTAGATGAGGGCATGCCTGGAAATGCATCAGCAAAAGTCATAGCTTGAGTTCTTCATAAATGTTTTGAGGTCTTCATGCTAGTCGAAAGATCGCCTTATAACAGATATATAGCAGTAAGCCTGATGACACCTGGAATTGTTTTCATTTGTAATCACATGACCTGTGGGTGGGAGTTTAAGACGCTGTTTCTCAGGAACTACATAGAGTTTTGAAACCAAATAATTTTGGTGATTTGGCGGAAGGCACGGAGCATGTCATTTTAAAGTTTGAACAACATCAACCAAAAAATGTGGAAACATTCAAGTAGACTAACAGACACTCCCCCTCCATGACAAAATGAAACTTATGTAATAATCTTGATGCCTTCCGCAGATGCTAAAAACTATAGAAAAATTACCATGTCAGTCATATATCATTGAAAACCTAATGTAGAAAGTAACTAAAAGTTTATGAACTAAATATTGGGTACACATTTTTAATATGCATTTTTTTAAAGTTAGGCCCGCATAGTTCTTTAGTTCATTCGTAAGTGCCGTATTTTAACGGGTGTCCTAAATCAACAATTCCTCAGAAAATTCCTGTTTAGTAACAGGCTTTTCATACTAGGCTAACTCACTTGAAGTTTTATTTTCAGCAGCATGTCATGACCAAACATTGCACCGAATTCCTAATTATTAAACGTATAATAAATTATTTACTATTGTCAAACCAAACACAGTGACTCATTGCCTGTAGATAACTAAGTTTTTTTAGTAAATGAGTAACAGGCAGGTTAAACATTGATATGTATTTGCGTGCTCAGAATAAATAAAAACAAATACACTCGCTGCCATTCCGACTGTGTATTGATTGATTGCGTTAAGGATGTAAGCTGCTCCAACTCGGCTAATCTCAACGAAGAAAGTGGTTTTCTACCATTACAATAGCTAAAATAATAGTGAAAATAACATTTTTTTTCTCTTTGAGTACCTTGAAAATTGCGATTAAAAACAAAGAATATAGTAAGCCAGCTACAATTTGCAACACAAAACTGTTGCACGTACACTATAAAGTTCAATTAGCTTATGACAATGTGGCTTGAGTTTTAAAGCTGTTGGCTTCACTAATGGCTGCATGTTTTTGCTTATAGCGCAGTATTTACGCTGGGTAAAAAGCTGTAGTATTTTAGAATTTCTATTATTATGTGTATGATTTCAAGCCCATACAATGCAACCTTTTTTGGAGTTGCATAAATATTCTGTGGCTTGAAAAACTGGCCGTTTATCTCGGTTTACTACCGCCTCAGTTTATTAAGTTGAATGTCAGTGAAAATTATATTTGTCTAATGAGGCCAATCATTTCAACAAATTAAATATACCTAAAATAATTGTCATTTTTCAATTAAGAAGGCTTATAAACGATGAGAGCAATAATCATCATACATGTTGTATGCCTTTGGTTATCTCAAACGACAGCTATGCAATTACTAAGTAACTTGCATCTGTGGATATTCGTATCAGCGCCATGTAATTACCTTGAAACCAAAATCTTTAATTATATTAGCATTTCTTTTGCCTACAGTTTTGGTTGAAAAAGCTAAAAAATATTTTTGCTATCTTTATTAGTACTTACTGGTTGCAGTTTTCGTAACCTCAGCACTCCTACCGTTAATTCCATCTCGAATGCTTCCATTTTTGATACATAAAGATAAGAGAACTGCAACATCCTAATACTCATCATCATCATCGTCATCTTTATCATCATCATCCTCGTCATTGTCATTTTCATTCTTACCATCTTCATCCTTGCCATCATTATCATCGTCGCAGTACTATCGTTGGTGTGACAATTACGCTTTCATTCTGGTCTAATTCTGCATCACTAGCCTGTGCTATGTCATTGTCAATTTTGTGCCATTCATTATGGTCTACACCTTCTTTCTTCATATTCCTTTGAATGAAGTATAAGTCACAATATAGATCTCTACAGATTACACTTTTACTCTAAATGTAATAGAAGAGCCAACGTCCTACTTCGCATGAATGTTAGGTGTTGGCTTGAACAAATTGTTGCTCATGATGTTCATGACCATTTTGCAGCAATCCTGAAGTTTATTTGCCTCTGTGCTAGATCAATAACTATTCTTTAAGAAGAATAAGTCACATATATTTAACCCTCTTATACTAATGAAAACAGCAATAGACAAGTTTATTAAACATTTGTATTCTTTTATCGGCGTGTCTGCTCGGCATTATGGGTGCTTGTGCATCTATTGGCTTAGGTGTCTCTGTCTGCCTGCCTGCCTGCATGTCTGTCTGTCTGTCTGTCTGTCTGTCTGTCAGTATGATTGTTTGACTATATTCTTGTCTGTCAGGCTGCCAGTTTACATACCTCCCTGTCTGACCACCTATTTGTCACTCTATCTGTCTGACTGACTGGCTGTGAGCCTGTCTGTCTTTGTCTATCTGTCTGTCTGTCTGTCTGTTTATTTCTGTCAGTCTGTCTGTTTTTATCTGTATATTTCTCTCTGTCGGCTGTGAGCATTTCGATCTTCGTCCATCGGTCTGTCTGTTTGTCCCTGTCTGTTTTATCTGTTTGTCTCTGTTTACCTGTCTCTGTCTGTTTACCTGTCTCTGCCTTTGTTCGTCTTCATCCGTCTCTATCCATTTCTGTCTCCGCCTGTCTCTGTCTGCCTATATCTGCCTCTGTCTGCCTCTGTATGCCTCTATTAGTCTGTCTCCTTCTGCATCTGTTTTTGTCAGCCTCCATTCACATCCGTCTCTGTCCGTGTCCGCTTCCATCGTGTCCATGCTCGTTTTCTTCTAGGTTCATCTCCTTCTCTCCGCATTTGTCTCCCTCTCTCTATGTTTGTCTCCCTCTCTCCGCGTCTGTCTTTTTCCGCATCTGTCTCTCTTTACGTCCATATTTCTTTCTTCGCGTCCGACTCTTCGCATCTGTCTCTATCTCCGGTTCTGTCTATCTTTCTCTGTTTCTGTGTCTCTGCTCGAATCTGTCTTTCTCTTTCTGCGTCCATCTTTCAATCCGCGTCTGTCTCTCCTCGTCTGTTTCTCTCTCTAAATTCGTCTCTCTCCGTGTTTCCCTCTCTCTTTCTGGGTCTGTCCCTCGCTCTACGTCCACCTCTCTCTCTACATCCGTCTTTGTTTTGGTGCCCGTCTTCTTCTTTCTGCATTGGTCTCTCTTCGTGTTTGTCTCTCCACGTCTGTCTCTCTGTTTACGTCTGTCTTTCTATTTTCGCGCTTATCTTTCTCCGCATCTCTCTATTTCTGCGTCTATCTCTCTTCGTGTCTGTCTCTTTCTTATTCTCCTCCTTCTCTCTCTCCCTTTCTCCATCTCTCCCTCTCTCCCTCCCTCCTTCTCTCCCTCTCTCCCTCTCTCTCCTGTCGGTCTGTGTCTGTCGGTCTGTGTTTGTCGGTCTGTGTCTTTCGGTCTGTGTCTGTCGGTCTGTGTCTGTTTCTGTGTCTGTTTCTGTCAGTCTGTGTCTGTTTCTGTGTCTGTCGATCTGTCTTTGTGTCTGTTTCTGTCAGTCTGTGTCTGTTTCTGTGTCTGTTTCTGTGTCTGTTTCTGTCAGTCTGTGTCTGTTTCTGTGTCTGTTGATCTGTCTCTGTGTCTGTTTCTGTCAGTCTGTGTCTGTTTCTGTGTCTGTCGATCTGTCTCTGTGTCTGTTTCTGTCAGTCTGTGTCTGTTTCTGGGTCTGTGTCTGTCAGTCTGTGTCTGCATGTTTCTGTCAGTCTGTGTCTGTCGGTCTGTGTCTGTCGGTCTGTGTCTGTGGATCTGTGTCTGTTTCTGCCAGTCTGTGTCTGTTTCTGTCGGTCTGTGTCTGTATGTTTCTGTCGGTCTGTGTCGGTCTCTCTGTCTGCCTGTCTGTCTATTTAGCTGTCATTATGTTTGTCTCTCTGAATGACTGACAGTCTGTTGCTCTGATGACTGGCTGACTGACTTTTTGGCTAACAGACCAACAGACCAACTGACCAATCAACCAATAGACTGACTTCCTAACTCATTCAATCAACCAATTATGCACCCACTGAGTGTCCGTAACGATTTTGGAAAAGTATCTGTTCATCAGTCTCTTTGCCTGTTTGTTTATTCATTTACTTTCTTGTAGGTTTGTTTGCGTGCTAACTTATTTGCATTATATACAAGCCAATATTGATTAGAATTGGATTTAAGCTACAGCAGTAATAAAAATGCCCTTCATTGTAGTACAACTTAGAACTATCTTTATTTCATTCGCAAACAGATTTTAGCCCTTTCTAATCAAAAGGAAAGGATTATTGTATGATCATTAATGCATTTGACTGTCACCAGCACTAAGCCTTAGAGCCTCAGATTTGTGTGACTAGCATCATTGCTCATAGAATGATCACCTTAAAGTTACAAAGATTGCAATTAATTTTGCATGTTGGCAAGACGACTCTGACTAACTTTTTTACAAAACACGATGTTTAACATTTGCTGTTTTTGCGAATATTGAGGAAAAAGTTTGCATTTAGCCGATGTTCTGTCTAGCTATCTTAGGACGAAGTCACTATTTTATGCAGTGAAACAAGTTACAATCTTTTGACATCTTTTTGCTTGCACTGAAAATGCTGTGCTACTTCAGGGTATCAGCACAGCTATTGTTTGCTTTGGTTGTATTTAGACATCCCTATGATTGAAATTCATTGTCCATTTTCCGGTAACTTTCAGAAAATCCAACATTGTGCCAATTAGGTACAGAACTAACCAATGAGATACGAAAAGTGTAAAACTAAGCAGAAACATGTTTGACAGTGGTATTTAAAACTTACATAAAAAGTTAAAAGAACCAAAACTTTTCTATTTAAAATTTCCTTCATTTGTTTTCAAAATTTATAAATTTTAACGAAAAATTTGTAGAAAAAATGAAATAAACTTTTTAAGAATTTGGCACTTTTAAAAGTCTAGTACAAGTATACATGTTCAGATAATTGCAACGTTTTGCAAACTATTAGACTTTTAATATTACGAATTTTCTAAAAATCAGAAACATGTTATTGCCCTTTTTAATGTATTCATCATATTCAACTTTGGAATATCTTGTTTTGAAAAGCTTACCTCTATTATTTTAGCAAGATGATGATTCACTAACATTATGAGTTATAGTGTGAACAAATGAAAGATTTTGTAAAAAATTTCGTCCTAAACTCGATATAAAATATCCCGATATTTGTCAAAACCAGCATGCTTTGCTAGCATATATGTCATGACTAGCTGTGCTACCCGGCGTTGCTCGGGTAATAAAAAAGTCTTTGGTCAGAAAATTGATCTGTGTTTAACATATAACAATTGGTGCCATTTTAACTTTTAAACTACATATCAAGAGAAAAGTGTTTTGTGTAGTTGAAATAATTTAATAGAAAATAAAAACAACTGTAAAGGTTTTCAAACTTTGTCAAACTGCAACTTTCAAACTTCATATCATATAGAAAAGGTTTTTTGCAGGTCAAATAAGTTACAAAAAATACAACAACTATAAAAAGGTTTAGATATAAATGTAAAATAATTAGCAAGTAGTAGCTAAATTAAGTTGGTTTTGCTACGATTACAATAAAGGATGATTAGGTAATGATGCAATTATTACGAACTGGGTAAACAAAATAAAAATCCTGAATATGTTGAATTAATAATGACAATTCTTGTATAACATTCATGTACAAATTTAGCTATTGGCCTACGGCCAGCCATTTTGCCGAAAAATGCTGATATTGCTTCATGATATGTAAACAATATTTTTTCAATTTCAAACTCTATCTAAAACAGTTTTGTTACATATATCATTTCTTCAATATTGTAAAGGTTTTGTGCTACCTTCACTTTCCTCCACTAGTACAAGACTCCTGCATGAGTACAATACATATATTTCTGCTTAGTTCATCAAGGTGTACAAGAAATGAATCAAGTGACAAGCAATGAACAGGCCCAGAACAACTCTGCTCTCTACTGCAAATGTTCAGGCTTATATAGCTGCTAAACTCCGCCCCTGTTCTGCTTTGTTACACCCGGCACAGCTCAGCCCGGCCCGGCTCGGTCCAGCTCGACTCAGTCTTCAGTCAGTACGGCTCTGGCTTGGCTATGCTTGACTCGGCTGTACATCGGCTTGGCTTGGCTAAATGTAAGGGGACGCCATCCACCACAATATGTTAAAAAACCCTGTCATGCAATAAATTCAGGGTATCTATACTTCGTGTAATGATAAAGTGATGTGAAGCTACGATAACTATGAAGCTAAAACAATCCTCTACAACGTTCCTTACTCATACAAAACTATTACTTTCACCATCAGAGTGAGTGCTGCTTTTTTACTTATTTGTGTAATCACGAAAATTTGAACCTGAATCTGAATCGGCTATAGTGCCATCAACATAAGTAAGTATCTGTTTTCTAACTTGGGAGGTACTTACACAAAAAATGTTTGTTTTTTTTGTAATTGAAATTTTTGCATAGAAGTGTGTGTGTGCGTGCGTGCGTGTGTGTGTATGTTTGAAAAAGGTTACTGTTCCACCAAAAGATATTTATCAAAACTTTGAATACAACTATACTATTATCTCTCGATACTGGTACAAATGTAAAAATGAGATATCATACTTTGTCTGACCGAAAGGTGAGACAATGTCGAGGCTCTTCTCACGAATGCAGTATACTTGTCCACGCGGGAAAAATATAGTAACTGAACCTTACGAAAAATATTTATTAACAGGGGCGTCGTAACGGGTGGTCGCATCTGTAAAATAATCAGCGCGCGCTAAAGCTATATCTATAGCCGGAATGTGTAAAGATCTACATACAACATATTTTTTAGAAATATATATATAGATTGATCTTTTATAAGCTTTCAGATATCTATTAACTCCTTTGTATGTTCTATGCAAAAACTCCTGTCAGAAAGCCGCCACATGTTTTTGCAAGTTTTGCTTATCCTGCACCTTTGCTAGAACAGAGCAGCAGAGCCTGGGAACCTAGCAGAGCTTATTATTCATGAGAATAAACAAGTGTACCAACTTGAGGTACAAAACCTTTGGCTAGCCAATGTAATAAGCAGCTTTGAAAACATTCATCTTTTTTTAAAAGACTTATGGTTGCTATGCCTTGCCACAAAACCAATAAAATTGCGCAAAACTAGCTGACACATGCATCATTTCAATACTCAACATGATTGTATAAAATTTTGGGCTACGTTTTAGTTTCTTCAATTTCTAGCTTAATTTTTTGTGGGAACACAGGATAGGTTTTAACTGTTGTATGAATATATGTACTTACATGTGTTGTAGCAGAGAACAACTCATTGTACACTTCAATTAGCTTTTATACTACATAATACTATGTAATCCATACGTAATTGCCCTGACTACATGCGTATACCATGATCTCAGACAACAATGTAGCCTGAGCTCCATGATTCCCATCATAAAACATAAATGCTCTCTTGGTACATTTCTGCATTATTTTAACACATTTTAATGAGATATTGGTAAGTTTTTTTCTCCAACTACAAATTTATTTTTCTACTGCCAAAAAGACATAGGCGTATAAAAACTGCAACTAATAAAACTGGGTGATTTTTACTACTCATTTTAACAAGCTAGCGGGTTTAGATGTGCCAGATTTGTACTTGCTGTTCAAGTCGGTTTAAGTCATTATGACACGACTGTAAAATATCATGTAGGCAAGCCTTGACATTAATTTTTTATACCAAGTATCTATCCATACCAAGTGACACCATAGTGTAATCAGACTATTAAGTCCCATGTGGTAACAGGTCTGGTTATATATATACATGACAAATGCACTCCTGTAGTGCTGCTTATCAATTTGAGCAAAAATAACTTCTCTCTGCTTTCTGCGGTGCCTTCTTTTTGTTCTTTGATGCAATGCATGTTTCGTAAGATGTCTATTTCAAACTTATACACAGTTTTCAGTTTTCAATGGTAGACACAATATAATACTGGCCAAAGAGCTTCATTCCTTTGAATAACAGTGCTCAATGATATCATTACGAAACAGCTCAATACCAATGGCTGCAGCTAGCAAAGGTCATTATTAAAGTGACCAATAGTTTCCATCGTTATATAAGTAAAAAGTGAGATCTTCGTAAGACTAATTGGAAGATTTCAAATTTTTTATTAAAAGTATATAAGGACATTTTTGATTCAATTTTTGAACGGTATCAGTGTTGCAGATATAAATACGCAAAAATTTACGGTAAAACAGCTCAATAACCTTCATTAATGCAGTTACTAACAAATGAGAACATTATAGTAAAACTGACCAATGGGTTTCATTGTTACAGTTGGAAGTTCTAAAAAAACATTATAGTGAAGCTGACCAATGGGCTTTGTTGAAACAGTTAATATCAAACAAAAATGTTTTAGCATAACTGACCTATAGACTTTTATGTTACAGATAGTTGGTCACAAAAAGGTTCTAGCAAAGCTATTCTGGGCACTGCTATTTCTCACAGGCATTGCAGTCTTCACTTACTTCACTCATGCTCTAGCCTTGTCTTACAGTCTTTATCAGACGACAACAGATATCGAGGTAAGTGACAACAGATATTGAGGTGAGTGACAACTGATGTTGGGGTAAGTGACAACAGATATTGAGGTAAGTGACAACAGATATCAAGGTAAGTGACAACAGATATTGAGGTAGGTGACAACAGATATCGAGGGAAGTGACAACATATATCGAGGTGAGCGACTGCAGGTATCAAGGTAAGTGACAACAAATACCTAAGTAACAACAGATATCAAGGTAAGTGACAACAGATATCAAAGTAAGTGACAACAAATTCTGAGGTAAGTGACAACAGATATGGAGGTAAGAGACACTTTGTATTTTTTTCATAAGTCAAATTTTGAATGTGAGTTTCTCAATCATTTGATTTGATTTTATTTCACAGACTAAGACCGACAAAATCAAATCAGGTTGTGTAAAAAGTTTTCTTAGAAAAGTGTACATTCAGTTTTTCATTGCGGTTCATGGATATTCACTTTCTTCTTTTTAAATGCAAGTATTTGAATGACTTGCCCAACTATTAGCAACTACAGTTGTTGAAACAGCATTTATATGAGTTGAGTGAGAATGCTTTGTTTACTCTTTTAATGGTCCGCGCAAGCATTATTTAGAGATAAAAAGAAGACATTCTGTGTGGAGGATAACTCCAAAGTTATGGATGTTTAAAATCTTCATCAATTTTTCATCACGAACCTCCATTCGAGGATAAATATGTTTTAATCATGGTCCAGAAGGGTGCGCGTAGAAAAGCTAAAATTGCACCAAAGGTTTGTAAAACAGCAACCAAGATGTTCTCAGTCAACTTTACAGAAAAAAACCTTCAAGCAATGACACCCCTTTGTTAATAGAAAAACTCGCACGAGCTTTTGAAATTAACTCCTAATGGTGCATATACATTGTAGTTTATGTTTTTATTCAATGGTAAAAAATGCCGATAAAAATACCTAATTTTTGATGCAAAGTGTTTGCAATTTGTTGAGATATTATTAACATTAACCGCATCATGGCTTTAAAAATGTTTAAGTTTTATTTGGAGTTGCTTTCTTTATATTTAAAACTTCCTAACAATCTGCTCTTAGTCTTGTTGTTGAACAATACATTAGTCAGTCATACTTAGTTGAACAAATTTTATGAAGCTCGCGCTTTCCTTGCAACTAAATTTTCAGATTTAGTAAACAAATAAATTACTTATTTAAAAAAATTACCAAGCGGATTTTATCGTAAAGGGAAGAAAACACTTGATAACAATAAATTATTAGAATTGTAGGAAGAAACAACAACTCCTAAATACCGGTACATGATAAAAGAATAATTGAGTTGACTGGATATATCTATCCAGTCAACTCAATTATTCAGTCAAGTTGATTATAAATTGATACATCTCAAATAAAAATATTCTTTTGTATTATTACATTATATGAATGACATGAAGTAAATTTTATACTTGAAAATTGAGAGGTAATTAATTCTATGATATAGTTGACATTTACTGTGCTATCTAAATAAGGGAAAAACAGGTTTTCTCAACAGCCGGAATAATGTTAAAAAAATTATTTTTCAACATTTAACGCATTCAGGCCAAAAAACCAGGTTGTATTGTATGCATTTCTTTATCATGACTAGCTCTGGATAAATTTAATTTCCATGAAAGGTTTGAGAGACCGTTATTCGTTAGTCTTTAAAAAAGAATTTCATTATTTCTAAAGACTATTTTTAATTTAAAAACGAGCGAATGTATGAATATTTATTTTTTGTTTCCTTTGACAGTGCTCAATTCTAAACAGTTAGCCGGTTGAATTGATTGTTTGTTTATGACCAATAAAGTTCAGTTAGTTGTTATATAAACTATAAAGACAGGCTTTGATATACAATGATGAACAACCTTTATTGTCCAATAACATTTATCTGGTTTGGAATTGCGTGAGTTTAGCAAAGCCTACTACCTGCTTGATTTGCCTCAGACTGAGTAGCTAATAATAAAATACTACCGTGTAGGAATAGGTAACAACAATACCAGACTACAATCTCCTGGTGCAACTCCATTTTTAACTTTTCATCTAAATATCTTATTTGCGTTATTTTATCCTTTTTTGTGATATCGACATCTTTTTCAACGCATAATGATTTTTTACATAGCAGAAAACTTAAAAAAGGCTTTGTGGTTTGAAGGTGTGTTTTTTAGCTTTTGATATAGTTGCATAGATGTGAACTTATTTTTACAATAATTAACATTTATGACTGACCTTTATTTTAGTGCAGTTAATTGTTGGCTACATTTTTTGTGTTTGTAGTACGTACAAACCTTTGCAAGCAGTACCTAAAGTTTTATCATACTATTTTGTTTTTGTTTCCTACAGAATATTCTCACTGTCTTTTAACAAGTCAGGTTATTTGCAACACCACCTCACCCCGTCCTGCCTCTTTTCTATTAACTGCTAGCCTTGGGTTAATAAGCAAAGGCTGCTTAGCTTTGCATTTTTGTTTGCGGTGAGCAGTAGCTGCAGTTGCAGAACAGGTTTCCCAATGTAGCTTGTTTACATTTGGTGCAGTAGAAGACAACTCCCAGACTCAACTGGTAGAGCTGCATAAGCATTATTTAGCATACATGTCAGTGCATAGTGCAGTACATGTACATGCGTGTACATGTACATGTACATGCGTGTACATGTACATGTACATGTATTACATACAGTGTATAACTAATTGGCAGAGCACAATAATAAGAATTGTGCCCTCTTGGATAAAAGCTAAACAGCCCCAACCATAAGGAAGTATCTACCTCGATGTCCTCCTATTCATTGAGAAACAAGCCCATTTGATGATAAATTACTGCATTGCGCAAAAATTTAATTCCCAATAAAGGACTCATGAACTTTGCTTTTCAATGCAGGTCAAGTTTGCTGCTCTTGAGTTCCCAGCAGTGACGGTGTGCAACCTCAACCAGATCAGAAAGGACAGAATGCCTACCTACATTGAGACGCTGACAGAGGAGTTTGAGCAGACCAATTTGGAAGACTTGTATGGAGGAAAAGATGAGTGGCAGCTCTTCTGGGATTGTAAGTCGCTAGCACCAAAGGTTTCCTCTAAACAAGGCACTGTTTAGATTGGTGTGCTAAAACCTTTACGCAGCGCCTGAAGAGAATAAAGTTGACCAAATGTTCAAAGAATGAAATTTGTTAAATTAACTATATAACCCTGTAACTACTTTAGTAATCTTTTTAAAACATCTGACATTATCTGTGCCTCATTATTCCACAGTATGGCAAGGACAGCGTAGTGTATTGGGTCAGCTCACCGGTCTGCAGACCTTGAGGTTATGAGTTCAAATCCAGTGTGAAACGGGTTTGTCATTCCTAAAACTTTATTGCTATAACTGGACAGGCGATAAACAGAAACTGAGATGTAAATAAAAATCATATTATAGTATATCATATCATGCGTTATAAGATCATCACTAGTCATTGCAATTAATCTGTATGTTTTCTATTTCAGCATTGAATCACACAACTGTAGGTTTCACAGGAGGGGCGGTCACTACTGACCCTTCCTCCATCGCTAATACAACATCAGTGGATAACACAACGACAGACGTAAACAAAACCATGTCAAGTAACACCACATCCACAGCAAATGCAACCGCAACAGGGAATTCAACATACTCAGGCAACTCCACAAGCACAGGAAATTCTTCATTAACAGGAAACAGTACTTCAACTGGAAACTCCACCATCACACTAAACAATAACACAGTCAGCACCAACACCACACGTAAGAAAAGAGCAATAACGGAACTAGAAAGTCGCAGAAAGGATGTCTTAACAAAGCTTGTAAGTGCGAGCTGATGAACGGTAGCCTTGGAGTTACCCTCTCTTAATCCATTGTTACATAGGCAGAGAACAAGAACTCCAAAAGCTTTCACATGATTTTATATTGATATATTTTGGTTTAGGTTAAAAACAATTTTTACTCAGTAGGCAGTAATTAATTTAAAGTACAGTATTTAATTGAAAATGGAGTAATCTAGTTTCATATACTGCGGGTTTGACAACATAGTATTTTTGTTAGTGCCGATGCGAGAAATATGCAAATATGCATACCTGATTCCCACCTGATTGCTTTAATTCATGTAATTAGCTAAACAGTCATTTTACTAATCCTTTTTTGTTTTTTTAGTTTTAAGGCCTACTGGAAACTTTTATGATAATCCATAACATTGCACAACAATACAGTACATGTAGTACTTTAAAAAGAGATGGCTAAATTTTTTGTATGTATAAAAATTAAATATGTATGTCTTTGAATAATTATTGCTTTTACAGTGTGCCTATTTAATCTAGCTTGTGATCATAAACAAACGTCTTTTCAATGTTATTGTGATTACAGTTTGACGAATCAAATAACTTTGCATTTGGTTCACAGCTCTTACATGGTAAGATAACTTCTGAACTAAGGTAAAAACTGCGCTTGTCATGCCATAACTACACCAAATAGACTCAAAGCGGGATTTTGCATACAGCTTTTAGTTTTCATAAAAATAGTGTCAGCTTATAACCTGATGATTTCCAATTAAAAGAGAAAGCAGTCCTCAGAACTGTAGATTGTAGTTAGGCGTGTCTTTTCCATTTATATCAAATCAACTTCCTAACATCATTTGAAACGAAAGTGCACCTCTCAATTTGCAAAAAAATTCACAAAAAAAGAACTTGAAAATAAGGTCAAAAGGGTCGTGGACAAACTGCATAAAAGTTAAATGATAGATGCAGGAACGATAAAAAATCTCGATTCTTATGCCAACATGTTTTTTTATTTTCCATTTTCATCAGGTAGAACAATTACTAAGAAATACACTAAGATCTTTTGTTATTTTAGAATGGTTTCTATGTTCAGCCAGACACTGCAGAAGTTGCCAACATGAGTTGGTTCAACAACGTTGGTGGCACCTCATCTGATAAAAGCATTATAGTAGCTCTCACAGAGTCTCTGTCTAACCAGTCCACCAGTGAACTCTACTGTAAGTCTTTATAAAACTGAATATTTTCTTGCTCACGAGAGTATAATGTGCAGATAACTCCTAAACTATTTTCTTTTGGTAAAATTTTCTTCTGAACGATTTTTTTTCTGAACTATTCATTGCAGCTAAGTAAGACTCAAAGAAATTTTTACAATTTAATGTTATAAGCAGATGAGCTTAAAAAATGCTTTTTAGTATTATATTAGCATAAACTTGCCTCATATCTTGAAATTTTATGTGTTATGATAAGGGCCATGGTCGTCCATTTATTGGTCCAAAGCTTCATTTGAACATTGTAAAAAAGATTGGTTGTTATGCGATTTGAACTTACGATAATCACCTCAGCAAATCGATTCTGTAACACCTGAGCCAATCTATATATATATATATATATATACATATATATATATATATATATATATATATATATATATATATATATATATATATATATATATATATATATATATATATATTGTATCAATTCACTTTCCATTGCCATCATTGTAAAAAAACATACATTATCTAGCCATTACTTGCTAATTATTTCTCATTCAAACACCTTTACAGCTGTTTTAGTATTTCTCTTAATTTATTTGAACTGCACAAAATGCTTTACTGATAGTTATGATGGTAAATGTTGTATATGTTAAATAAAAATAATATTTCTGTGCCAAGACTTTTTACTACCGATGCAACACCGAGCATTCATCTAGTTTAGAAATATTTCTGCAGATAGTTGTAACGCTCGATGATCTCTCATGGCACACCGGTCTGCCAAGGTACTAGTAATAATAAAGGGTTTACACTCGGTGCATAATGATTTATAATAATATGCATGTAATATATAAAGATACATCCTATACTAGAGGCAGCTATGTACTAATAAATTAATTTGCGAAAATTGATCTTCTTGGTTCACTTGCTTTTAGACACCGGACATGAGATTCAAGAAATGCTGCAGGAATGTTCATTTTTAGGAAAAAAATGTGGTCCTCGGTAAGTCCATTTATTTTAACACTCGAAGGCAAAGACTTCTTATTCTATAACTTGAAAAAAGTCAATTTATGCTAGGACTTGAAAAAAGTCTCGTGTTCTAATCGTTGGCAAGTCAACTATCTTTTAGAATTTGTACTTGCCCATTACTTACTGCTACAGTTGATGTCTACTTTTTAAGTCCACATGAGGGATCACAGAAACATCTATTCACTAGCAATTTATAAACTAGTAAAACAGAAATAAAAAATACTGCTTGCATAGCCAAGCACTAATTTTATGCTCCCTTTTCTGATTGGGCCAGAACCATTCATTGAGTCACCTAGCTACAGTTTCACTGTACTTTTATTTACCCATGTACTCTGTATAATGTATACTAGCATGCTCAGCAGTCTTTTGTCTATGAGAGATCGTCATAAGTAATCAGTATGCTAAACTCTTTTGCTAGCAAATTAATTTCTTTACCAGGTCATAATTACGTAGTCGATAAAATCTACTATTTTTCAGGAGAGCGGATAGATTGTTGTAACTTATGAACAACCTGGTCTATAAAATTAGTTTGACACCAAATTATTCATCAAAATTTTTTACATTGGCTGATGCAGTGACAAATACAACAAACGCATTGCAAAAGGAGAACGAATAATTTTTGGACCATTTTCGAAAACCATTTGAATAAATCTTTGAGTCAGATGATTTATCAATATTATTACAGTTTATGACAATATTATTCTTGCTAAGAATAAAATAATCACTCTCAGTAGTACTATCGTTTAATAGAAAAACTGGGTATTTATCTTTGTTTGGGTATTTAATTAAATACCCAAACTGTAAGCTGTAATGTGTTTACCACAACTGGTCATTGCTAACAATAAATTACAATAGAAATAAAATATTTGGCAAAACGAAACTATGCTCAGGATAGGTTGCTAACATTTTTTTATTGGCTCAACTCATGCAGACAATTGTTTACTTTTGGTTAAGTACAGATACAATAGGGTAATTTAGTGGTGTATCGACTAGAGTGGCAGACTGTAAATCGGAGTACCAAAGCTCAAGTCTTGCATGAGGCGATTTTATTCCTAACCCTCTTGACATAGCCTCGGACAGACAGACAGACAGACAGATAGACGGACAGACGGTCACTGCTCTTATTATAGTATAGATTTTACTTTTGAAAACTGGAGTTATGTTATCTTGCTAGGATCTAATGAGCAATTAACAAAGCATTCTGATTAAACCAGCTTGAGGCAATTAAAGATGAGAAATTAAAAAAATTGTACAATAATTTTTTCTAGCAAAAATATTAAATAAATGTATATTTTTAGAGATTTTTACTGGTTTTATGACAAGATATACGGCAATTGCTACACTTATAACAGTGGAATGGATGGAACTGTTGCTAAAATTACCAGTCCAGGAGCAACATTTGGTTTGTAATCAAGTTTGTATTGGTTATATCACTTGATTTCCTTAAAGGTTGACTTGCAACAAAATTCACATTACAGTTATTTGGTATCAAAAGATTTATCATGTTTTACTCTGTTGTGTTTTAGGTGTCAAGTACGTGGAAATGTGATTACCAGCTCTTAAAAGCTCAAAAACGAAAAGTTTATTTATCTGACGTAGTCATTCCAGTTTGGTTATCGTCTTGTCATGTGATGTTCTCACGTGAATTGAAAGGCCAATAAAAAGCTCAATGTAAAACTTATCATAGCACTAGTTTTTATGACAAACACTTCGGGTTTTACAAAAGACCCTGTATCCAATATAGATGCTCGCTACTTTACAGTTTTGTTTCGGCATTATTCAATAGTCAAGTCGTAATCTGATCACGTGACCCAATACTTCGCAAATAATTTTTGCAGCACTTTTCGATTATCACAGGTAACTAACAGGCTCATCATGATTATCAGACAATGATATGTACTCCTTCGAGGTAAGGTTAAAAAGCTTAACGATTTTTTACGGTAAGTTATTAGATATCAGTGCTAAAAGTGACAGCATTACAATGACGATAAAACAGACGCGTAAGAACAATAGTCATGGTTTTATTGAATTCGTGAAGTATATTTGTGAAAATATTTCGACGAATGAGTTTGCATGAAAGTGTAAACAGAAACCATGCTGTAACAACTACATCCCATTTGAGCCATTTTGGAAAGCAAATCCAAACTATGGCGGTCTCGTGTGGCTGTGATTAACTGTTCGTTTTTTAGCTTTTAAGAGCTTGTAATCACATTCCCATATATTTTGCACCTACAACACAGCAAAGTAAGACATGGTGAATCTTATGATACCAAATAACTGTAATGTGAATTTTCTTGCAAGTCAACCTTTAATCATTCACTTAAATTTAAGATGTGTAGGTAGTAACTATATTTCTGTGTGGAGTTAACATCTATAGTTTGTAAGATACTCAGCTGTTGCTCTTTATAGTTTCAAACTTTGGGTTTTACCAAAGATGCACTGGACTACACTTACATTATACATAAAATTTGTTTTAAAACTAACCAAAATAGGCTTTTACAATTATTTAATCTTTAAAACTTTTAGAAGCTTGAAGTTTGTAAAGGATGCATTAAAATATATATGAAGAAAAGAGTATTAATTAAATTTTAGATGTACAAATGTTTTAAAATGGTTAATGTTCCCATGACAGTTACAACCAAGAAAATATTTGGCACTATCAAATAATATTCCTATATCACTATGTCATAAGCTGATGCTAACAAGTGGTATTTAAAATTTTACTAATAGTTAATATTTTAGAAACATATATCCGTGTTCATTATTTTAAATTTTAATAATGAAAATATTAGATGTTGAGTTATTTATTAAAACCCAAAATGTCTCGTTCGTTTCAACGAAGGCGATCAGTTATAAAAACCAAAATACAGAATTCTATTCTACTTTTGGAAAGTTATATTATCAATATGGTGATAATCTTTCACTTCAGGGCTGAGCCTGACTCTCTTTATCAACCAGGAACAGTACATTCCAGTTTTGAGTCCACAGGCTGGCGTCAGAATTATGCTGCACCCTCAAGGAGAGGTACCAATCATGGAGGAAGATGGTTTCAATGTCTCCCCAGGTGTCAAAAGTGACATTGCAGTTCGATACGTAAGTTTTATATTCAGTAAATTGAGTTCTTTAGCTCACTCCATTTATACAAACGCTTATCGCTTCCCTCATCGAACTATGAATATTTTTTTGGTACATGCCATGTAGACCTACCTCATTATGGTACGCAACAAAAATTCAACAGATGTGTGTAAACTAGCCAACAATATTTTATTAGCTCATGCATTTATCAATCGTTTTTTTACGCCATCAAGCCGTTTGCACATGCGGTCATTCACAAAAAAAACCGCCATATTTGTAGAAAACGATCAATATTTAATAGTACTTTTTGGTGTTGTTTTGATACTATAATAAAAAAATTGCAAACAAAAGCATCTTTTTCAAAAATTCATTGCAAAAGCTTCGTGTTTTTAACGATAAAATTGTCTATAAAGATGGTCGACAACAATAAAATGACGTCACAAAAAAAACGAAGGAATCCTTAGGACTGCTCATTCTTTTTGCAGAAGATTGCAGCCCAGTGTACTAAACTACGCTGCAGATTGATGTGGTTTACACAAATGCTTTCTTTCTTATTGGTTATTAGCGCATGTTGGCTTGGTGAGCATGAGAAAGTGTAACTGTGCTAACTGTAACTGTAAGTGTAACTGTAAATTATTGAGCAAAATAAAATGGCACACTTTTATGTTACTTTAATCTATTCTACCTAGTTTCAGGTGACTTTGGCTCACTGCATTACTTTATAAATTCAGCACTATGACATAAGTTCCACATTACTCTTTAAAATCTCTACTATTTCTTAAAATTCGTTACATATTTTCAAAACAAAGCTAGTTTTTGAAAAATTAATATTTTATTCTGATTTTACATTTATCTTAGATTTAATTTTCTAACTAAACCAACCTTTGTTAGCTAACATGACATATCTGGCTTGTAGGCAGCGATTGTATCAGGTATAATATTCTGTTTACCTGCTATATACGTTTTATAGGTCAATCATAGTCTGAGCATTGTCTGCATATATGTATTAACAGGTAGAAATAAATCGGTTAGACAAGCCAGCATATAAAAACTGCAGAACGGCTACAGATAACTCCTACAATGAATACTATCCAGGGAACTACACACTCAAGGTCAGGCAATTCTAGATAAGATCTTTAAGTAAAATTTATTCTGTATAGTAGCAGCTAGCAGAATAAATTGTGATGCTTTTACCTCTGTTAAATGGCCCAATCCAGACTAGAGCAACTCACTCAGTTTGTCACATGACAGATTACTTTTTGAAATGCTGCAGAAGCATGAATAAGTTCCACTCTCATTGGTTGCATTATACAAAGAAAATGGTGAAAATGTATATAGTTACAATATATTAGACATGTGTAGTATACAATATAGTTGACAAGGCAATTTGGTTGATAGCTGCAAGCTATTTACGATAAAATTCACCGTATAAAAACCCACATTTTCAGAAGCCAAAAGAAGTAGAAAAATAATGACGCTCTGACATTGCAGTAGAAAACAAAGTAAATCGTATCGACTTGCTGGGCCCAAAATATATAATAATACGAGCTCTATGAAATTTTTGTAGCTTTTCAAATTTAATAGTGGCATGCAGGTAATATATGGCCAAATAGAAAGAAATTACACAGCTTACAGGTTTTTGTGAATACGTATTGGCACAAAATGGCTCCGCGTAATAAGAAAAAAGAGAAATCAAACAGTAGTTGTTAAAGTGTATTTGTTAGTATTTGAACACAAAATACAAATCTTCACAACATATAAATAAGAACTTCTGACTGTTGGTTAGCTCACGCACATTTAATTGTATCAGAATGTCTTCGTATAAACCAGTGAATGTTTTTACCCAATAACGTCAGCTTCATGTTGTAGAAATGTCTTTAAGTCAGAAAATAATAATCACGGCAGCAATACTAAATTAGACAGCACTTACTTAACCGGTCATTATTATGCTGGATATTATTGATGCCCCTGATATACAACTTTTACCAACACACATCCAAATAAACTGCTTGGGAAAGTCTTTCCCAAGCTTGGGAAATATTTCTGTTTTGGAATACGCAATGAACCTTAAATGTACGCTTACTATTATTCTATGTGTAATTTAATGTTCAAATTGGAAAGTGAAAAAATGAAATTTAAGAAATATTGCCTTAACTGCTATAACGTCTGCTTAAAACATTGGTAAACTTTTGACAATATTTTTTTGTTAGAATCTAAACTCTTCAACAAAACCTTTCTATCTTTTTTTAGGGTTGCATAAAGACCTGTACACAGAGGAAAATAATCGAAAAATGCAGCTGCGCGAGTCCTCTCTACAGGAGCCCTGAAACTGTTAGAGCCTGTGCTCTACATGAATGTACGTGAGTAAGTCAAATAGCCTGTGCTCTACATTAATGTGCGTAAGTCAAATAGCCTGTGCTCTACATGAATGTACGTGAGTAAGTCAAATAGCCTGTGCTCTACATGAATGTGCGTAAGTCAAATAGCCTGTGCTCTACATGAATGTACGTAAGTACGTCAAATAGCCAGATTGCTAAATGGAATCAAAAGTCGAGCAGGTATTATGTACCTGTTCACTAGAAATCGGTGAGAAAAGTAGAACCCAATGCACAGGTCTTGTTGTCATAAAAACTCGAAACTATGGCTCATTTTTATTGGTAGAGCTAAACCAGTAATCTGACACTTTTTCTTTCTTTGGAGCTTCTGTAGCAAACTTCCCTGACGTCTAGTTGTTGAAGGCAACAACTGGATGTCATGGTTACCAATGTCTGTCATGTAAGTAAGTGTGTGTATTTTGTCTCAGCAAGAGAAATAAAATTTTTGTATATATGCTCATAAAAAACTGATGCTGACTAAAAAATACAGAAATAAAAAAATGTAAAACCATAAAAATCATAGTATTTGGTGAAAATGTGATCGAGATACGCTATACAACTAAATCTAAAACAGTGTTTCCAAAGGTTCACTTTAAATTTTATCACCAACAGGCGTTCTGTGATAAAATGGTGCTTTCTTAAACACTTCATCCCATTGTGTTGTAGCAGCTCTTTTTGTGGGCATTTCTTTTGCTAGTTATTTCGACTATTTTTCAAATGTAGCTTCTGTCTCCTTAGTTTGAGCGTGATACCTTTGCCATAGGTATGACAGTGTAGTATGTGCATTCCTGGTCTATGGCCCTGACCTGTGAACACCAGGCTGTGGTTGAATTCTCGGTACCGTCGGTCACAGGAAGATTATTCAGTGTTCTGACAAAGATTGCAGTCGATAGAACATTATAAATGTCTTGCTTGACAGTTTTTGTTCTTGTGGTTTAAACACTTCTAAAAATATAGTTTCATGAATATATTGCGGTTAAAACCTGCACCTAATAAAGCCGACTGACCAATTATTGAAAGGAACTCAATTTCAATATAGCCTTAATACCTTCTGTAAATAGCCTGAGTGCCTGTGCTAATTGGGAAAGTCAGGCAGTAAGAAAGCATAGTTAATTTTAATTAGACCACCAAAGTAGTAGTTTAACAAAAAGCTTTCAAATGAAAAGCTTTTTTCATGATCTAGTTCAGAGCATAAACATTCTGTGATGTTTTCCAAATTAAATTTCCATACTCCACACCAAACCTTGTTTTAAAATCGATGAAAGAATAAAAAAGAGGTTTTTAAATAAATAATAATTTTTTTTCGTATTCTTAGTATTTCTGTAGTTCCTGCCATCATTTCTCATGCTAAGGTGTTGCTGGATTAAGGTTTGCATGCTTATGTAAGTAACAGAGATTTTTTTATCTGTTTTTAGCAGTTCTTAAATTTTTTTGCCAAGTAAGCAGTTTCTACTATAAATTTTCCAAAAGCAATTTGCTGAAAGATAGAATGGCCTTGCAAGCTTTACTATTAAAACGTGCTCAGATGTTATTCAATTTTTTAACTTTGTACATAGCTATGCCTATCTTTAATTGTTCCAATAATTTCTAAGGAAGCAAAAAATGCTGTAAAATTTTTATAGATGGCATCAATCACACAGACAGTCTTTTTATAAAATAGGCTAACAGATGTTCATTCTTGGTGGCAGAACTTTTTGTACTTGGTGCTAGAAAGAGAAAACTAGTGACTATCCGTGATCAAAATTGAGTTAATGTTCTTAAAGGTCAATTTTTTGTAAACTGTAAAGTTGTGATAGTTCTCTGCTAGACCAGACCTTACCAACTATTAGAAAAACCTAAACATACATATTTTGGTGAATTTCAACTTGGTCAAGTAGGAATAAAACAATCATAAGCGAGTACTTATCATTCTTATTGTTATTAGAACATTTTGGGTGCATTTCTTTCTAATCTTTACTATAATAAGAGCCATGTCCATTAAACTGCCCATCTGCAGCCATGATTAGAAGTTGGGAGAAAATATTGCATCGAACGGAATGCTAACTCATTATGAATAGAGGTTACTGATAATAATGACTTAATAAACATAATGGACTTGATGTTTATTAAGTCATTATGTCTTATAGAGTCACTGATTATGACAACTGATAGAAAAATATTTTTAAAAATCAATAAATATTTGGTTGACACAATTGTTGCAATGTAACTTTTTTAATCAATTCTATCATAGAGAAATGGATTATGGGAAAAATCAGCTGCAAATTGATTCTACCAAAAGAACATTTTGAGCTTTGCTGAATGTCAAAGTAATATTTGTATTTGTCACGCAAACAATGTGAAGATTGATCTACTTGAGTCGCTTTCATTTCTTTAGATTTTTACTGTCATAATGTGCGTTCATCACTAAATTATTATCAACATTCTAATGTACCGACTTTGTCGTCAGTCGTATTTACGTCACAAAATTTTGCACTAGGGTAATTGATCAGTCAAAATGATCAGGTAATTGATTAGTTAAATTATGCAAGCACCATTTAAAACCTTGTCTTTTAGTTTGTTTACTTACAAAGAAAGCGATAAATTTGTGCAAAAGTCCTTCCGGCAGAAAATAAAAGGATTTGGGCTATTCGCACCAATAAGAAGGTCATAACAAGGTGAACCTGTCATCTACTGCTAAATTCCATCAGACTTACATACTTACATCATGGATGACGTGTGATACATCACAGATCATTTTGACAGACTGGTGTGTAGAGGAAGTAGAAGAAGAAACAACAGCCTCTAGTGCTTGCGTACAACAGTGTCCAAAAGTCTGTTGGGAATCTCAGTTTGATTACATCATTTCGACTAGCCAGTGGCCATCAGCTGCGTATAAGGTAGATGTTTCTGTGATGCCTCTTATACCATGGTAGCATCATAAGGAGAATCTGGTCACTGGTCATGAGAAAATATTTTTAATTTAGAAACTGAATTAAATTCACATTACCAGTTATAAGATTCTAAAGTAACCAATAAACAAATTTTTGTTATAAATTCATGGTTTGTTAAATTTTTTGAGATGAGTTATAGCAATATGCACATGAGTGGAAAGCTAAGGTTGTTCTGCACATGAATATTAATAAGGATCAGCTGACGGTTGCCTTTGTAGTCTGGTTTTGAGTAACGTAATTGTATCTGCTCATTTTAACAAACAAACTTAGTTACATAATCATTGAAAAAAATTGCCAAAAGTTGACATTGTTTTTGTAGGTTCATATGTAACTACACAAAAATAAGTTTGTTGCCTTTAGAGCATTATTAGAGTTTTAATATTTAGTTTGTCAGCTTTTATTGTGTCAAGAAATAAACTACATTTTTTGGGAATACTTTTGGTGGCAGACCGAGTGCCTCCAAAACTTGCTCCTCTAATATATATCTATATTATGTATGGTCTGAGAATATAAAGGAAGTAAGTTTATGTCATAAATGATAAAGAACATAAAAATTACTAGATAGTCTCAAAATTACGATTATCACCGTAAACTATTAAAAAAAATTAAATTACAGTTTTGAGCTTGTATTCTGAAATATAAAATTAAGAGAATGAACATTCGGTTATGCCACACCAACATGCACAACGACAACAAACCTAATAGAATGATTTCAGCAATTGGGAAACGTTGCTAGGACTTTGAACTTTAGTGAGGCCTGTGGTTGTAATAAACATTATTGAATTTCGATCACAACACCATTGCGAAGACTAAAAACAAATGCTAGTAAACAATACCAAAGTATAAAACTAGTTGAACGAATAGCAACATCAACAGGTTTACCCAGTACAATCATAGACCAATGAAAGAACAAGAACATACAGATAAAATATAATATAAAAACTCATAACTAGTACCTTTTGCCTCCTGGTAAACAGCTTTGAGACTTTGTGTAACAAGAATTCTTTTAGTAGTTAAATACATGATCCGCTGCAAGTGAATAAGACTGATTCATTTTGACTGAATGAGCCCGAATAAGCTAACAGAGCATTTGTCTGCTAAAACTGAGTTCACAGGTCAACGACCTGCACTGAGTCACATATCACTAGCGAGCAAGTAAAGCCTGGTTCCCATATCGATTGCAAGACTCCGCCGGTACCATGCGCAGCAAAACGCTTGCTATGCTAGGCTCGGCGGGATCTGTTCACATAAAAACCTCATCGTTAATAATATCGTAAACATAACTGCGTAATCAAATGAAATGTTCGCTTGTCATGCCGTTTCTATAATGATGACCTTTACCCTTACAGTGCATTTCGGAAAGGTTTTGTCTGCGGCCATTTGCGAAATTTGAACAGCGCTTAACTATTGCGATGCCGCCAGCAACTACTGGCGGTCCTCGGCGCATATGTTCCCATTTCATCGCCAATAGCCTGCGGTGCAGTCGCCGGTGCTTTGCGACGTATATGGGAACACGGCTTTAGGTGCACTCGCACCAGCAAGCAAGTAAGGTCCACTCGCACCAGCCAATCATGCAATAACAACACCGAAAGCCTAGCAAACCGTAAACTAATGCATGTGTCATGCAACCTGACTCAAGGTAACTGTGTATTAGAAAATATGATGTAATGCAATCTATGAACAAGGAAAAAGACAACTCCTTCTATGGTTGAGTCTATGAGAAACTAGTATAATAATGTTATGATGGAATGGGGGGGTTTCTCAATTACTCGAACTAACAAAGGAGTGAGAATTAATAGGAGAAATGAACCGACCCACATTCTACTATCACACAGATCACTAATATTAGAGCTCGCTTGCAGCAAGGGTTTACACGTTTGTTAACTTATTCTCAACTCAAAAACAAATTATTATTATTGTTTTAATAAAGAATTATTTAAAGGAACAGTTATTACATGATTACATTTATTATTAGATTCGAAGAAAATGAAAGTATACAGGGATTCGGTATACCTGTCTTGTAGTGAGCGCGCACGGTGAGTTTTTCACTCCGTTTGGGATGTACGCAACCCGTCCCGACAAGCGCGGATTTTTGGTTTTGATGCCGTCAGCAGCAGGATCTCAAGTCTAGTCACCAGGCATCGAAGAGACAGAAGAACCAAGAGACAAGGAGCATTCGTAGAAAGTCTAACCTCTCTGATCACCGGAAGGTGTAGGACAGCATCACCAAATGCTTACCATCAAGGAGAGAGGAGAACCACCCTATCAACAGAGAACTTGGCTATCATACATGACCCAGGCCCGCTGGTGTCACTCTATTGGATAAGGACAAACAGCGCCACCGTTAGGTCAATTCAAATATCAATCGCGATGTGACATGGATAGGTACCAGTACCGTAACACAGCAAGATCGCAAAACAACCCGGCGACTCCACATCGCTCTATGAGCTATCCAAAGCAAGAAGACAACTCCAAGTTTCAATTGAGAATTGAAAACTACGGAAATCAGATATTGCAATAACACACAATATTTGGAATGATGTTCGTTATATTTGTGTTAATACCTACAGAATCTTGTCAAACAAACAATATATATGGAAAAAGATCAAATTACATAGACAATGAATGACATTAAAATGTTTTTTTTATAATGAAAGTTTAGTGCAACCAGCTAGCAAGTGATTTGTGAAATATATTTCTCATTAAAAACTTCAAAAACTGTTTTTAAGTGCTATTTGATAAATTGTTAAGCGACACTTGCACCATCTGAAGGGATGTCAAAAACAACATTTATTTAGTTTTAGTATCATGAAAATTAAAATTTTGTAGCTGATTTACTAATAATATGGTGTTTTGGCTCGCAGGTAACAAATGGGCCAAAAGATAACTGCCTATTGCAACATATAGTTTTTATTTTAGATAATATAGATACTTTTAGATTGAACCAAACAAAAATATTTTTTTAGTTTAGTCAAACTTTAATAATACATTTTTAATGATTGAAATCAAAATGTTAATAATTTATTTTTATAATGTTTACAATCAAATTTCCTTGCAAAAACTTTTTAAATTATCATCTCATCTGAAAACTTGTTAATAATGATGTGTTATTCAAAAGGTCAGTAAAGTTCAGCAGCTCAAAACGACAGCAAAAGCTGCCTGCCAAGACTTTACTTGCATCCTTTAGGAGCTCTAATAGTTCCGCTGTTTTTTGTAGCAAACAATTGTTGACTCCTTGAGCAGCAGAAGTGAAGAGTTGAAGAAGGCTTTGCACCATGAAAAGTAAGATTAACTAAGATTAAGTAAGATTAACTAAGATTAAGTAAGATTAAGTAAGATTAGTAAGATTAAGGTAACAATTTGGTTGAGACAAGAACTTGAAATCAAATCTGCGTTCAGAGTAATTTGATACCAAACTGTGGTCTGGTCTTTAAAGTTGTGTGTATACATAAGAACTTATTTGACAAGAACTCTTTACAAATTTGCATCAAAAAAAATACAATAGAAAGAAGAAAAAAATGGAAATGAAACTGAAGAAATTGCAAGCTTCAGAGCCTTGGACAAAACATAAGTAGCAGACTCCGACAGCAGTAGGAGATGGAGAATACGACAAGTAGTATTAGCTTGTATGTTTTATGTTTAAAACAATTAGCCACAAACATTTCTTACATATTTACCAATTGAAAGTCCTCTCTATTAAATATGAATGCAAAACTTCAAAAAACAATGCTCAGTTTTATGTTATTTTCATCCAAAGCATATGATTAGATATAGAGGGCAAGTATTAAATAAACAATTAAATGTTGATTTAAGACATGTCAACATGTATATCGCGTGACACTATCTCTGAGAGTATATGAATTAATTGAATATAAACTTGTTTGTCTAATAACTTGTGTTTAATTCAATTAAATTTCTACTAAAATGATTGGTGAAAATAGTAAAATTTAAAAAGCCTAACATTTACATGGTCTGATTAAATGAATTTGAAAATGAAAGTTTTTAAATCTCTCAGGCTATTAAACGCTTTAAATCCTGAAACAGAACTAACATTTGCATTTTTTGAGTTTTACACCATTTTATTATCATTATTATTATGTATTTTTAAAGAAATTTTGCCTATGATTTTCAACTTTAAAATTACTTATTCTGAATTTAAATTACAAATGAAAAAAAAATTCTGGTCATCGCATTTTTTTGCCTACTGATAGTTAAGCAATAAATATTACTGTTATAAGGACCATATTATAGTTCATGCAACTATGTGTATTCTCATCATCATATTGTTATATACTACCATAGCCATATCAGAAGTCATAGTATTTATCATTATTATTGTTAATTATCTTGTCATCCTTAATACTGTTCAAATATTAATATTTAATATTGTTAGACTTGAGCAAATATTATCAGTGATTGATATTATTAATATTTATTGTTACTATCTGCTTTGTTATTGCGGATAAAACGAGCTCATAGATTTCGCTTTTATAATTTCATAAAATTAAACTATTTCCAAAGAATTAATATCTACCTGAAACATTAAAATAGAGCATGAATGAAATGAATCTCATTCAATAAAGATGTTTTACAGACATATGCCAAAAACTGGACAATTGCAAAGAAGATAAACAGAGAACAGGCTTGTTGTCTGCTTATAAAGAATCAAAATAGATTTACAGCGCAATGATTAACACAAGTCATTAAATTTTGAGAAACGGTCAAATAGATTGTAAATATTTTATATTATAATGAACAATTTCTCACCACTCACATACAGTTCTCTATTGAACCTGTGCAGAAGTGTCATTCAGTTTATAACTACATGTCAATAAAATAAATTAACCTTGTGATTTCTTTGCAGATACGGTGTTCATGAGCAGCTGGTAAAGATACAAATATATTACGACAACCTCAATTATTACAGCTACACTGAGAGGCCTATGATGCTCGTATGTATGTTTACAACCATTCTATTTTTCTCATTTATTATTTGCTTGCTTCGACTTGATCTTTTGGCTATTATTATAAAAAGCTTTTAAAAAATCAACCAGCTTCAACGAAATTTCATCCTACTAACATGGTTATTGGTGACATTTGACACTCTCAAAATCTAAGTATGTTGTTTTATATGCACTTTTTGTAGCGAACTCACAGCAAAAAGAATTTTGCATTCATTTAAATCATAAAGTAATGTCTATCTCACATTATTTGTAAATACAGTCAAACATGGATAACTCGCCCACGGATAGCCCGAACACATGGTTAACTCGAACGGTTTCTTTGGTCCGTTCCCACGTAATGATAAATTGCTATAGATAACTCGAACTCAACACTGTTAACTCGAACTGTTTTTTCCCAACGGCTACCAAAACGGTTGTTATCGCTTTAGAAAATCACTTTATTCCAAGCCATAGAGGTAAACCTCAACTTTTCGTAATTCATAAGCTTCGTTATTACCACCATCGGCAAAATATTTTTGTCAACGACTTTTCTAAAGGTTTAGTGAAATTTGATTTATACCAAACATCCGCATAGCGATCGCCCTTCAGAAGCAAGGTAAAGTGAGGTAATCTTTGCATAAACTTCAAGAAAAATCGGCAAAATTTAACGCTCAAAAGAAAAAGATGTCTTTTCTTTTAAGCATTTCAACAACGATCAAGTTTTGCCAATGTCAATCTAAAAAACGTCCTGGCAATAACATCACCTCAAACAACAAACCAATCTCAAGTGATAGAAAAATCTCTATACTTTTTGATAAAAACGTTTTAAACTTTACATTAGAAGCATTTAATTTGAAACAAGCCAGTTGTGCTTTTGATTTATATTATAGTTTGTATATGTACATGTATCTACTAATAAATAAGTAAATACACGGACTTGTGACAGTGCTCTGATAACTTGAACGCTCTGATAATTCGAACACTTTTGCTCGGTCCCGTGAAGTTCGAGTTATCCATGTTTGACTGTATCTATTTATAGCAGTTGCTTATGCTTTTCTAAACTAGCTGTTACAACAAATAAATGTGTTTTAATGACATGCTAGAGGTCAAAGTGCACCAAGTGGTTGATCAATTTCTTGTTTAAGTCAGCGGTGAGCACCATGGGGATTGATTTTTACTCTGTGCCAATTTTTTCATAACTTTTTTACGCCGTGTAGTTTCATTAATGTGAACAAGGATTTTTGTCAGCTGAAGTTTATAGATGTTTGAATTTAGTTTCAAGACCTCATCGGTGCAATTGGTGGCCATCTTGGATTATGGATAGGAATGTCAGTGATGTCATTCTTTGAGGTCTTTGAACTAGTGGCAACTTTGATGGCAGTTTGTCTCAGAGTTTGCAAAGAGAGAAACAACAGAACTGGGAATTACAATTAGGAAACCTTTTGGCCTGAATATTTCATTGCAAGGATTTACAGTAAGTATCAGCTATTCTGAATTTTTTGTCAAATGATGATATAGTACAATAAGTAAGTCACTGGCTTGTATTTGATGCAGTATGTCTTAGCTATATTTTGAATTTTTAAACTCACATGAACTCCAAATTAATGAAAGTTTAAACATTCAAAGTATAGTTTGATTTTTGAGATTTTTAAAATGTTTATAGTATTATAGTATTAAATGTGATTTTATCTGCCCCATAGCTGGTTAAATGTTGGTAAGAACTATGTATTTGGAATAAATCCTTATCGACATTTTCTGTTAATTGGAACATTAATGCTGTAGAACACTAAACAAAACAAGCAACTCAATGATTCAAATATTTGGTTAGTTGCAGAATGTTGGAGTTGTCTCATTTCACCCGCCACTTACACTTCATCTATGTATGCCACTGGCTTCCATTGATGTAACCCCCAAGCCATTGGTACAACCACATATAATAAAGCCACCCGCATAACATTTAGTTGTCTTGTTTATTTTTATTAAAAAATTTACAATGTAAACCTAATCTGATATATTATTCCTTTATATTCTAAAATTTAGTTCAAGTATTTACAATCTGTCTTATAAATATTACAATTTTTTTTAATGTTTCTAGAAGAACTTCTGTCAGAGATTAAAGAAAATAACAAAGCTACAGATGTATGAAAGTTCTTTTGTTCATATTTAACACCGCTTGACCACAACTGGATCCAACAGAACCTCCCACTGCTCATTGGCGCTGGCACTTGGATGCATCTCCGCTTGGAATCGTACCTGTTAAACATACAGTATTACTGAAGTCTGTGATCAAATGTTAACAATCGGGTCACATCAGGAAACTGTGTCAAATTAGTCAACCAACTAATTTAAACAAACTGATTTAAACGTAACTGTTTTTACAGGCTTGTAAATTGAAAAGAAAAACGATGTCTTCATAAATACTTGGAATACAACGACATTCACTATAGTTACATCTAATAAAATAATGTTTATATAACAATGCTTCAACAAGTTTTGCAAGGTAACTCCAGGGAAGCTTAAAAATTAGTGAGACCTTTGAAAAGTTGCAATACTTACAAACAACTGGTCACTGGTGAAATACACCAACTCCTTCCGGAACCATCTTCTCATCACCCTGTAGAGTATAGATAGAAGAGTCAGTTTATATCTAACAGAGCTGAGATTGAAGCTAGTCAAGAGGTATAATTACAAAAATTATTCTTCTAATTTTTCATTTCCTTCATTGTCTGATTGCAATAAAGCTAAATTTATTCTGATTTAAACTTTCAAGTTTAAACTTTTTTTAATTAAAAATTTTAATTTAGAAATCTAAAGTTCAAAGTTTTTTAAACTTCAAACTTATGTGTATGTTTACACGTTCAGACACTATAGTTTCGATTGTGACAACTTTTTAAATTTTACTAAGATTAAATATTAGGTATTAAATATAATTTTATCTGCGTCATAACTGGTGAAAAGTTGTAGAAAAAAAACAGCTTTTCAGAATGTTTCAAAATAAACATTCCTGTTAATTAGAACTTCAACAGTTCAAGACTAAAGAAAACCAGCAACTTGGCGAGTTATTTTTCCTGTTAGCTAGAAAATGTTGTAGTTGTCTAGCTTCGCCTACCAGTTTGCACCAACCCCTCTCCATTTCCAGTTTATGCCATCAGTGGATGTTTGTGCCCAAATAGCTCCATACTGCATTTTGTAAGAGTATTGGAGGCACCAGGTGCCGGCAGGCAGGACAGGTGTTTCTATCACTCCATAGCGATTGGCTCCCTAGAAGATGCATGTTTAGTTTATATTTCTACTACAAAGATTTGATTGTATATATTGTATGATGGTTGATAATCTGATATGTTGTTACTGCTATAGGATAGAGCTGCTTTTTAATCCGGCCACTGTATTATGGTGACATATTTAGGGTCAATAGCAATGTAAAACAAGGTCACTTTCACACACCCCTAGATGTGTGAAAGTGACATCAAGTAAGACTCAAACTACTCACTCGCCATTTGACAGCCTTGAAAGCTAGCTACGCTCCACGGCTTTGTCAGAAACAGTAGCCGCAAATTGTTGAATTTTTCAATATTTCTGTAAGAAACAATCTAGAGCAGAAATATCTTTAAATGCTATGGATTGTCAGAAAGGTTTCTTCAACGATTTGTAATTCTGTTAACACTGAAGCCTAACCTTGTATACACAAGCAAGTCCCCTAATCCTAGACCCTACTAACAACTTTCAGTTTACTATGAAAGCACTTAAAATAGCGCAATTCTTTTCAAATTAAATATCATGTTGAAGTTTCAAGATTGTAGAACTCAAATAATCAGAAATTAAATATGGTAAATAGTCTTTCTTACACCTTTTGAAAGGATTAATATTTTAGAGGTGATTGAAGAACTAAAATGGTTGATGTACACGAAGTCGGATAGAGTGTGTATATTTTTTATTAATAGAAAAACAAATAGTTTTAGTGTTGCTCTGGTTGCAAAAAAATAAGCTCTCAAGTTTTGTCTATTTTGAATCCTATATTACTAAAGATTTTAATCAGTATGTTATTTGAAACTTATGTTTTGTCAGCAGCTAATTTTCATTTTTCTGTTGGTTAGAAGTACCCACAGTGTTTTAGCAATATCTCAAAAAATAATACTCAAACGACCTGGAATAATTCCACACTTTGAAATTATTTTGAAAACATATACTGCACAAAGTGGCCAAAATCTTTTAATTCTATGTAAATTGAAAGCATAAAAAACTAAGCAAGTCTGTAAAACCGAGTTTACTCGGGTGTAAGATCAAGTAGAACATATTCTCTAATTATCTAAAATAAATAAATTATTATTATTGCAATAGTAATTAGTATTATTTGTTATCATTATAATAACAAATAATTATAACTTATTACAATAACAAATTATCATAATGATTTATTATTATAATAATTTATTATTATAATAATAAATTATAATAATGATAAATTATTATAATTTGTTATTATAATAAATTATGATAATAATTACAATTCATTTTAATTATAATAATAATTATAATTTATTAGAATTATAATAAATTATAATTATTATTATCTTCAAAGTGTTAATGCTTAGAAAATATTCCACACAATTTTACTCCTTTAACTAACCCTTCCAACAGATCGTAGACGATATCCGTTTAGCTCCACACCAAAACGATCTAACTCATTTGCTGGTTCGTCACCAGCATCTGGCGTAAACTGGTTGTTGGGAGTTGTAAGACTCGACCTCAAAAATGGGGCCACAGAAGAGCCGTCGCTGATATAGCTGACCAATGATGGTTCACAAGTGCCCTCTGGTGTCAGTTCGTAGGAAGGCATGCAGACACAAGCTTCTATCGTGGTGTCACATTGGGTACCAGGAAGGGAGGTGCAAGCATCAGTGCCTTGAACAGAACACATGCAGGGGCCTCCGACAGCGGTACAAGCTGCAAAAATTACCAAGTCATTTTTAACTTGTATGTTTTATTTTATTTATTAGGAGTTAGAATTGCTCTTTGTTAAATATGAAGACAGAGCTTTCTTAAAAATACATTAGGTGCTCCTACAACGTAAATAATCTGAAAACATTTACGCTATAGGAATTTTAAATTATATGAACCACAAAACACATGTAAATTGCCTTATCTAATTCTTAAATCATTCCAAACTCACATCTTTGACCCTTTAAATAAGAAAACCAACTTGACTTTTTAATTTAATGACTATGCAGTAACTGTGGTATTATTTGTTTGTATCGACAACTTTTGTTCTGAATAACTATGCAGCTACTTATTCTCTGTGTTTTATCGACGTGCCTGATGATCTCTCTTGGCACACGAGACTACCAGAGTACTAGTATATATAATAGAGTGTCCCATGTACGCCAGTTCTTTTCAAAGTGTGACAAGAATAACAATTCAATGTTTGCTATGACACTCTTGTTATTCTAATTAAATTTGAGAACTTGAACCAACTTGATGAGTTATGTTACACAAACTTTATGTTATATAAAAAATTTTATGCCGTACTAAGCAAAAGCTTTTTATAATTTTTTTATGTAAAGTGGAATTTACATAACATGAGGTTTTATTGTATAATCGTCTTCTGTATTGCTTATTTTTCTAATAAATCTACTTCTATAAAAAATAGAATTTTCATATTAGAAAAAGTCGTAGTGTTTGTTATTAAACAGTTTACAGTAGTTAGCCTATAATTGCAATACCATATAAGATAATGTACACTGCTACATTGATGACGTCACAGCTATTACCATCCTACCATTCTATGCTAGTCCATCAGAAAATGTGTATTTTTCAGATCTGCTTGAACCAACATTCATTTGTGAGTAAAGTTTTTCTGGTTTTTTCTTAATGATCAGAGTAACTACTCAAAATATTTTAAATGTTTAAACTAATTTAATAATTAAATCATTTACCTTTCAAATTTTTGAATAAAACATTTTAAAATAAAACAGTTCAGAATTCTGAAAATGCTGTTAGGAAAGCGCTACACACGGATAACTTTATTGGCGAGTTTCTTACCTGATATTTGCTTAAATAAAACTATTTTGAAATTTGTACTTGAGAAGACAAACACTTACCCGGAGCTCTCGTGCAGACGTCTGGGGCTTGAGGAGACACATAGAAATCTTCATTACATTCACATCTGTTGGTCAGCAGGTCACAGTAGCTGTTGGCAAGTCTACCACAAGCATTAGACTTTTGAGAGCAGAAGCAGGCCTCACCAATCTGGTTGCAGGGAATATCTAAAATAAACAATTTGTTCCACCTTTAAGCGTGATATAATATTTTCCATTCATTAGTCCGTCCAACAAATGTCAAGAGCTGCATTCTGTCAAAATTTGTTTATTTGTCTACACTTAGGGTGACATCCTTTGAAGCTTCTACAGTTAGCTGGATGTATGCACCAAGTGACAATCTTCACCATCAGAAATGGTCATGAGTAGAGTTTTTACTGTCAGCCTTCTAGATGTAAGTCCACGACGTACCCACCTGCACCATCCTGACACCAGATCCTTTAAGCTATGCAAACTTTAATAAAAATAAAACCAGAGAAGGTTAAATTTTTAAAAGTGTACTCAACTTTCTTAGTGGTTTACCAACATTGCAGAAAAAGCTGTTAGCTGTTTATGTTTTTGTTAATGGTTAAAAGATTGCTAGGTGACCTTAAAAAATACCCTAGTCTAGTTTTGAAATGCTGTCTCACTAGTTGAGAACTTCATGCTTTATGAATTATAACATTGTATAATTTGTTTGAAGTTAAACATGCATTGCTTCACATCATCTTGCCATTTCCTTGATTACACTCTTTGGTTAATAAAATACTCCTGCCACTTGGTATAAAGTGCTACCTACTTCCATAGAAGCTTATTTTTCATTTAAAAATTGCTGATTGCTGATGACAGTCATTTAAATACTAATGGTCCAAGTTCACTCACTAATATTCTCACAAACTCGTTCAGGGTTCAGCATATGACCAGATGTGCATTCACAAGCATTGGTTCCGGAGTTACACCGAGTGTTGGGGAGCTGACCACAAGCATTTGTAGACTTCCTGGAACAAAGGCAGTTTTGTCCAACCTCAGTACACTCAGCATCTGTAAAAATATTGTATTTTACATGAAACTAGTCCGGGTTTAAACGCATTGACAGTGTAAGGTTAGACAACTCCCATCATCATTAGCATAGGGATTGAAGGAAATTGGTATAACATGTTTTACTCACCTTCTACTCTGATGCACTGGCCATCGATGAGTCCAGAGGCAGCATCACATTCACAAGCACCAGAGTTTGTATTGCAGGCAGTGTTAGCCAGCCCACTGCATGCATTACTTCTGCTGCCACAGTTGCAAAATTCACCAATCATGTTGCACTCTGTAATCAAAGGGTTATATAATAAAGCAGAAGATATCTTGCATCATAACAGAATAACTGAACAGAATAAGAGATATTTTTGATGCTGTAAGTTTAGGTAAAGGTGATAAATAGTTTAAGTAATAATAATAGAAGTGATCAACATTAGTCTGCATTTTTATCAGCTGTTTTGTTTTTGAAATTTTAACATGACTTTGAAGTCACTGAATTTGTTTTGTTCAGTTTGGTTTTTTTTTAAATTGTTTGGTTTGTACCATTTCAAAAAGTTAGAAGACATTAACAGTGTATAGCAAGCAGTATTTAAAAACCATTTTTGTGACGACCTTGTCGAACCTTTTCAAATAGTTTTGCTGCTTTTCGATGCCAATTGCTAAACATCTAAATCAATGAAGTTTGTTTATCAACACATACCATTCCGATCAGGGCATAGAACAGCAGGTTCATCATAGTTGCTCCCATTTGGACAGTAGCAGTTACAATTCCTGTCTCTATAAGACTTTGGTGGGCAGGTGTTGCTGCATCCCTCTGCAACAGGCACGCTCACTTATTATTGACAGTAGCAAACTGGGAGTTGTCGGCTAGCACAGCATTTTTACTGCAATTCATTTTCTTAAGGGTATTTTTTCTTTCTAAAATTTTTGACCAACTATAAGAAACTTGAAGCTATTATTTTGTATCCATCATGTTTACAACTGTTTTTAAGTTTACCAAAAAACATAGGGTTTTGCGTACATGTAGGTTGTGAAAATAAAACAAAGGGATCCCCTCTTTATTACAAGATAAGAAAACTCTTACGGTCACACTTGTAGATGTGGTTGATTAATTGAAGGTCCTCGAAGGAAAATGTTGTTGCTCGACCAATGATGTCCTGGTAGGCCGGATTTTTAGTTACTACTGTATCCAAGTCCCTGCTCACTGAAAATGCCTAAAATATTCAAAAAGTTCATAAACAAATACTTTAACATTAATCGTGTTCATTTGGTGATTTATATTATTTAATAAATTACTTAATTAGCATTTTTTGAATTTAGCGAAAACATGTTGCAGAGTCAGTGCTTGCTAAAACTACCAATACTAAATAAATTTCTGACAGAAATAACAACATTTCTTATTACATTGTATTATTATATATATCGATTATATTATTGTATTATATTTCAATATTTTTGTCATTACATTTAATAACAATTACTATAAAACAACGCAACAAATTTTGTTATAGTCTTTATTTAATATTTTATTACTATTATTTTAAAATTTGTTTTGTAGTATGTTTTACTGTTAATTATTTACCAATTAATTATCAATTATAATTTTTTTTTCAAACTTTCTCAACAAATTTTTAACTTTTTTAACGATAATCATCAATCAACTTTAGAACATTAATCATTATTACATATTTTTTATTATTATTTATCATCTTTGCTATTTTTTCAACACCAGTTTAAGGTCACTTCTCATATAACCATTTGTAAAACTCACATTTCGTCCATAGTGCATCACACTCCTGTAGCTGTACTCGGTTCCAGCGGTGACTGCCTCATCTGGTTCCAATTTGAAGAAGTTATGAGTGGTGCCACCCAGAATGTTCTCATTAATAATCATTACATGCTGATCACGGTCAGGTCTGCTCTGTTGATGCCAGATTCCAAGGGCATGCATAAACTCATGAATTGGGATGTTTTTTGCCTTAAATTGAGGAAAAGGATTAATTTACTAAAATTAGTATAATTGGTCTGCATTGGATTGAGTCAAACTCTGTAAAGTTGTTATGTTATATTCTACTGATTGTCACTAATATCATCTACCCCAACTCTTTGGCCCTTACCCAAAAATCCATGCCACTAAATTTATGCAACTAACAAAAGGTCGTCTGAATCAGTTTACTCTGAATTTACATCGTGGAGTTTTATGTAGCTAAACTCCTCAACAGAAAATCTCCCATAGATTGCAAATTTAGTACTACCAAATTCGACATTAAAACTAGTAAACAAAAGTGTGAAATTTTGTTATTTTGTATATAAATAAAAAATGTCGATCTTTTGCAACTAAAATTGAATGAACCATAAAGCAATGACACATATTTTCAAATATACAATGCTTATGACAAGTAAATTTTAGCAATTATTGGCCATTATTGTATAAAAAACAGAACTTTTCGATGGGGAGATAACTACAAATCGTCACAGCTGATAAAGAATATTAGGCAAACTTTCACATCAATTTTTGTAATCAAACAGCATGTTGATTCTTGTTTACTTTAGTATGGCAGGTTTGTTATTTGTGTCTCTCAGTTGTGATAACAACTTCTAACTAATTACACTTGTAAGTTTGAACTCAAAAGAAACAATTTTTCAATTAATAAATCTGAGATTTTTTAAACCATTTTTTCAAGTTCAACCCAGACATCCTCAAGCAAAGCTAATTATCGAATTCTTATCATCTTCCTAGTATGGCAAAAAACCACTCATTTGAAGGCTCTGGTCACATGACCAAAGCCTGAGCTAAATGTTTTACAAAAGCACAGCAAACTAATATTTTCTAACGAACAACATCAAAGTGTTTGATTAGCAACAAAGTTATTAATATTCACCCAGGCACATCCACGAGCAAGACTGAGCCTGTTAGGCTGGTCCCAGTAGATCCATCCAACACTTGAGTAACATCCGCCATCTCTTATTACTTCAATGTAGTTTTCTTCAGAGGTCCTTGGCACTAAGTTTATGCATGTGTACCTGGCGTACTCAGCCACAGCAGCGTTTATAGCATCCAGTTCTATTTGCTCTGTAAAGAGAGAATTGGAAGACTAAACAATAACATCCCACCAAAGTAGAACAACTCCTCACTTGTTTTTGAAATATTAATTCGGCGATAGTTTGCCTCACAAACACTATTATCGACAACAAAGACATTTAACTTATGACCAAATGCGCTATCGCTTTGATCATTCCCATTTTGTACCTATTTTAAGTACTAATTCTATTCAAATATTTCCTTTTGTTATAAACATTGTTACAAATATTATATAGAGTGACTACCGTTTCATAAAATGTTGATCAGAATTGTTGTGGAGTTTTTTTCTCCTGTCAATTAAAATCTTTCTTCTCTCCTGAACAGGTTTTAAATTTTTAGCAACTTAGTTATTTAAATTGGATTTGTAAAAAACATTAATATTTTGCCATTTTATACTTTTGACAAATACATTAGCTGTAACAATTTTAGCTCAGTTGAAATTTCATTTCATGCTTTGAGCAGGTTATTATAAGTACATATGTAAATATGATCATTTCGTATATCATATATACGAAATGTACGATATACGAAATGTCGATCAATGTCGTACATCATTAAGATTTTCCGGTTATATGCAAAAATGTTCTCAGATCTAAAAATGAAGTGAAAATACTTTCAAAGTAAGAGATATTGAAAAGTTGGTGTTGGCAAATTGAATTTGGTTTCAGCTATGCAATATTTTCTGTTGGTTTCTATTTTCTGTTCAATAATTTTCTGTTCGTAATTTGCTTTAAAAGTTGTTTTTCAGTTCCAACACAAAACTTTTTTTTTAAATATATTAACTTACCAGAATTTATTTTCAAGCTCGCATTACTTTGAAAAAGCCAATAGGTAATTTAGAGCAGCTCAGCAACAAATTACGTGCTTCAATAAGCAAAGATGATAACAGTAAAAGGATAAAGAATATTTTCATTTATGTTTGTTTTGGAGTTGCAATAACTTGAAGTTGTCTACACAGTTTTTTGGCACGTTGACTACTATTTGTTGCATAATTTACTTACCAAAAGGATCTGATGCCGGAGCGCTTAACCTGTAGGCTATAGTGGTTGATGGCCACCTCAAGGATGTGTCACTCGTCGCCGCTCGTTTGCCGCGACGAGAATTTCGTCGAAAGTTTCCACCAGTTCCGGTCAGCTCATTACCTCTACCTCGTCGTCTAGGTCCTCGGCGGGTGACACAGCTTCCTGCTCCAACTGCGGAGTCAGCCTGCACGAGTGTTGCACCGGATCGCCGGTTGTTGTTTGCTCTTTCCAACTCACAGGGTACAGGTTCCAACTCATCGAGCTCAAACAAGACATTCTTACCATCAGACGTGTAGATGTCGCTATCGAGACTTCCTTTAAAAGTGAAAAGATCAAAGTTTTAACATTTAAAATCTTTATATACATTACTATATTTGTTATATTATATTATGAAATTATAATAATTAATTAACATTAATATTAACAATAATAATATTTATTATAATATTAATTATAAAATAATTAATTTTGTATATATTTTAAAATATTATATATAAAATATAGGCTAAAAGCTGTATCACTAAATATAATAAAATATCTAAAAATCTATTTGCATCATTTCTGACAATTCATACTTCAAGAATCCCCTTGCTCAAAAAATACATTGCCCAAGAAACTGAAGGGTCTTCCAGTTTTCAAACTTTTCACTATGCATCATGCTAAGTATTTGTGAACAAAGATTGAAGGCTTTGAAAGTTTAGCACAAACTATTTTCGTGCTGTGTGTCTCATCGTATGTTACAATCTGCCATATTCTTACTAATTGAGATGAATTTTAATTTAACTTTCGAATAGATGTTTGTATTACTTATGACAGCCTGAAAAAGTTCTTTGAAAGAAACAGGAACTGTTCAATATTTTGCAAGAGTTAAGTTTAAAAATACGTTCCCTAAGAAACTGTAGAATCTTCCAATTTTCAAACTTATCAATATGCGTCATGCTAAGTATTTGTGATCATAGATTGAATGCTTTGAATGTTTAAACTATTTTCACGCTGTGTGTCTCAATGTAGGTTACAATCTGCCATATTCTCACTAGTTGAAATGAACTTTAATTTGACTTTTTATTAACCTTTTTGTTACTTACGACAGCATGAAAAATTTCTCTAACAAAACAAAAACTGTTTGAATTTTTGCAAGAGTTAGGTTTTATATCATACAAGCACTGCAACACGGACTTGAACTGAATTTAACTGGCAGTGGAGTTAGCATCGCTACCAAAATGGTAATTAGCTTTTGATAAAAACATGCTTCAGTATTCAGACTGTGTAATTAGAAGTTTATCAGAATTAAACCAAACTGTATTTGTATTGACTTACTTCCAGTTTTCGCATTTTTTCCTTGATAATCAAAGTTTCCTGCTTCTGCGAGTAATTCATCAAACTGTGGAAGACGCTTGTAAGGGCCACGGCTGTTACCTTGTCCGTTCATCCCGGCTATCAGAAGTGCAGTGGTAATACCCTATGTGACATAAAGTTGAGGTCACCTCTGGTGCATCATAACAAAATCAAATGTCTTACGCTTATAACTTCTGTTGTGTCAGATTAGATTTTATTAGAGAATTACAACAAAACTATCAGATAAAAGAGAACATGATTAATGGCTCTATTGCATGCGACCATTAGCGCTTTGAGATTAGACAAAATCCTTAACATTCATACTTCAGTAAGCTGTGCTTTTTTTTCTAATAGAGTTATAGATAGAGTTATAGAATGTAATATTTGCTAGTATGATAAGATCACATTTTTATTTTAATAAAACTATCATTTAAAATAATTAAAAAGTTTTTTAAATAGCCAAATTTTATTTTCAGCATAATATTTATTTCATTTTTGTCTCATAGTCTAATTTTGATAAGCATTGGTTGATAATAATAAAATTCATGTTTATTTGTTCAAAGTTAATTTAAATATAAATGTAAATACTTACCATAAAAATAATATGATGAAGCTTCATTTTCAAACAGTTTTTCAATCTATCACAAACCCAAAGCAACCTAACAGTCACCTAGTTGCCTATGATAATATTGTAAAGCCGCTGTTTGTCTCCTGCTGATTTGGTGTAGACATGGAGAAAACTCAAGCT
The DNA here is from genome assembly GCF_963576615.1 of Watersipora subatra. NCBI lineage: Eukaryota > Metazoa > Bryozoa > Gymnolaemata > Cheilostomatida > Watersiporidae > Watersipora > Watersipora subatra. Next base: position 10,227,398 of record NC_088718.1, read on the forward strand.
TATATACCTTCTCGCTTTGTAAATTTGATGATTCATAGACACAAAGTGTGTCCATGTGCCAATCTCAATTTCACTTGACCAATCGGGCTCAACCCTTTCGATAAGTACGATTTACGTTTGAAGATGTATTCAACAATTTATGTGTTTGCTAAAGGTTTATGAGTAATCAGGTTCAACTAAAAGCACGCCTGGAAGATGCTTTCTGCTAATTATCTCTATGGCAACAAAAAAATTTAATCCTTTGGCATGTGCTTGCGCTATGTTGACCTTTGTAAATATTCTTTTCTGCTCTATTAAGCTTTGAGATTAAAAATTCTTAACACGAAAACAGTCATCAAACAAGCGAGTGACCGATAAACCTTTCGATTTATAATCCTTGGAGATGAACATGTGGTGTCTCCATTTATTTTGTTTTAAAGCAAAACAAGCTCACCACACCTTCACCAATTACATCACAAAATCTTTGAACATATTGCCTTATTCCAAACTTGCTTGTTTCTGCATTTGTGTTACATGTTTCAAATCCTGTGTAAACTATACCCAGTATATTTGTATTTATCCTTTTACATATGACAAACAATGTTTTCTATTCCGTGACACCAACATACTACATTTACTATCGTGTATTTCAGTCTGTAAAAGTTCTATTACTACAAACTACAATTGATTTTCCTGATTCTTTTGCAATATTATTAAATTACCAACTTTTAAAACACTTTTGCTCAAATCACATAATATTTCCTGATTTCTGTCTTCACATTTTTGTTTTGGGATGTAACAAAAAGATCATGTCGTTGATGATTAACTATGTTTTAAAACCAAATATTTTAGCAATTTGGCAAAAAGCACGGAGTGCCTTTTTGCTGAAGAAGGTTGGTTGAATTGTGCTGAAAATTGTGGAAACGCATAGAGTTAGCGTGGACTAGTGGAGACACGCATTTTACAAGTTGCAATTTATTAGCCTTTACTATAACAACAGCCGTGTTTGTCTGTCTGTCTGTCCATCTGTTCGAAGCTATGGTTGAACGTTGAAAAAAGAATTGCATCAAACAGGATTTAAACTCTGACATTTTGCTTGGTGGCCAGACACGCATCCATCTGCACCAATTGACCCTGAAAAAATTTTTTGCAGTTACTCATAACACATGATAGTCTCTCACTGGGCACGAGGTTGTCAGGGTACTAGTGTAGATAATCCGCAACCACTTAAGTTGCTGACCTTTTCAAAGCAGAAGAGGAAAGTTGTGAAATTTTGTTTTTGTAGAAATCTTTTTGTAAGCCTGCGCTTCAAGCAGTTAGTTGAGAGCAGGATGTGACCTCAGAGGATAGAAACATAGGCCTTACCATTGTTAATAAGGATGTCGCCCACCTTAATGTTTTGGTGAGAAAAGACTAGAGCGGATGTACCTGATCCATCACTGTCTGCAACCACCTAATGGATTATTATACAGGAAATATTAACAACAAGTCTATGCCAAGGAATTTGGAAATCAACAGCCTATTCACTTGATTACACTTACGTGTAGATATAAGAGGGTTACGTAAATCTATGTTTTCTTGGTCAAAACTACGTCAAAATTCAGGTTGATTTTCATGCTACCTTTAACACAATTACCTTGTTTACATTTTGTTTAATGTACCGAAACTACAAAATTTGCTTTACTTACTTTGGTCAATAGTGTTTTATTGCTGTGCTTGTAAGGTGGGGTCTGAAATGCATATAAAGATTAACTTACAGAAACTTTCAGTAGATTTTATCAGAAAGTAACATTATTTTTCTTGCATCTGCGGTTGTTTTTTATGTTTGAAGTGACTTAACTGAAAGGATATCAAAGCATCTTACCATATATTATAACATAATTTTAACAATATTAAAATCGGCAAAACTTGATTACAGTTAAAACACTCCGATTGAGCAAAAGTTTGATTATGACATCCATAATTGCAAAGAGACTGACAGAATAAAGATGTGTAACACTGCAATTTGAACACAATAGCTGGTACACAACAACTATAGCAACAGTTATTATAGCGATGATAGCAACTAGTGGCACCATTTCAGCATGTATTTTTCTTCTGAGCATTTTAACTGCGATCAAGTTTTGTTGATTTTATCCTTGAAACATCCTGGCAGTCCGGTCATTTCAAGCATCAAAAACAATTACAAATAATAGAAAAATATCTATACTTTCTAATAAAATCTACCAAAATTTTCATTTTAGTTCATTTTTAATCGGAATTTTAGTGAAATTAATATCTGCAATGCAGTGTTTGCTGACTTGGTATCTGTAGATGTTTTAGGTTTTGACCCAATGTGCTTTAAAGTATACTTGTTTTGCACATGTTTAACAACCATGATCAAGAATACAACACCTTGCAGCAGATACCTATTTGACATGATCGCACCAGATTAGTTGACATTCTTAATTGGATGGAGGAAGAAATATGAGGCTTAACTCCTCTCCTATTGCTGCCAGTAGCCTTTGCCGGCATCAGCTCAATTGCGATCTGTTGTTCTTTAGTAAGAACCTCTAGACAATTACGCTATAAAACGTCCTACAAAATTAAAATTAAAATTTTAAGCAGTGACATTGTTTAAATGTCAAAGTTATCAACTTCAAAGATTTTTAATGGACGCATGTGCATTTTTCAGCAGTGAGATAATCTTGATCACAATCTTAAATCCAAAATAAATTATGAAACTTTGAATGTGGAAAATCTCCACCTAGCTCTAAGATTACCGGGTGAATAAGCGATTAATGATGATATATTAACTTAAGTTTTCAGCTGAACTGCTCCAGTGCTAAGAGTGTCCTGCCTCGGCGGCAGGCGACAAAACAATATGACTATGATTCAAGTTATGAATTATTACATTAACTTCTGTAAACTCGAGGTCCATCTCTAGTTGTAGGAGTGCTGTCTGAAGCTAGGAGGACATTTGTGACTGCTTGTATTCTAATAAGATTGGATGAATAACCAGTATAAAAGAAACTATATTCCAGGCCTAGATTTAAGTTGCACATTAGTACCTGTCTCAGGGTAATATCTGCTATTTCTGTATTTGCTACTTCCTTAATAAGAAACCAAGATTAAAACTATTAAAATTTCATCATCTTGCAATAAGATTTGTTTTTAGGTTTCAGTAATTCTTTCTTAGGCAAGACTTGAGAAATATACTAAATTATCATTGGTTGCTCACTCTACAATAACACCAAGTTACCTTGGTGACAGTTGAAGATGATCTTACACAAGATTCTTGTTGATTTTATCCAAAAGTATCACAAAATTTAATCTTGAAACATTCTGGCAATCAGATCACCTCAAAAATACAAAACAATTGCAAATGGTTGAGAAATGCCGATACTTTCGCGTAAAATCTATTGAAATATGGTGTATGCCCATCTTCAAACACGTCTGCCTTTCTGTGTGTTTAGTTAAATTATGTAATTTTAAGTTTTTTACATATACAATAAGCAAAGGGGACTTTAATAAAATTTATACTAGTTCTATAATTAACTTTATATATAGCCTATTGACCACTTTTTGGGTACAACTTTACAAAAACACAATAATATGCTCACACTTGCATATGATGTATATGCATGCTTGTGTTTGAAGTGAGGAAATTTATTCGCTCATGTCTCCTGTTCACAGAAGTAGCAATACATGCCTTACCATCGCTGCAGTATATTACTAAACTTCTATTCAGTGATAGCATCTTATCATCTTAGTCAAGTAGGGATTAAACTATTAACAGTGAGTATTTATCATTCTTATTGTTATTAGAACATTTTTAAAATCATTTCTATCTAATATCTACTATAATAAGAGCCATGACCACTTGTCTGTTTGTCTGAAGGCAGGTTTGAATGTCGAAGAAAGAAGATTGAATCCTACAGAATTCAAACTTAATTTGAATGAAAAACGGTGCTTGATGTTTATTAAGTCATTAAATCTTATAGAGTCACTGATTATGACACAACTTTGATATAAAAATAGCTATAATTTTGGAAATCAATAAGTACTTGGCTAATACAATTGTTGCAAGGTAATTTTTAAAATCAATTTTATCATAAAGATATGGATTATGGAAAAAAAGTCATGAAGAGACTGCTAGATTTGTAAAAGAAATTCTTCCGGCGAGAAATATAAGGATTTGGGTTAGACATTCGCACGAATAGGAAGGTTATAAGAAGGTGAAAGTGTCATCTACTACTTAAATTCTTCAGACTTACATACTTACATCATGCCTGAGGTGTGATGTGTCCTCATTTTTGACAGACTGGTGCGTAGAGGAAGTGGAAGAGGAGACAACAGCTTCTAGTGCTTGCGTGTAGCAGTGTCAAAAAGTCTGTTGGGAATCCCAGTTAGATTACATCATTTCCTCTAGTCAGTGGCCATCAGCTGCGTATAAGGTAGATGTTTCTGTGATGCCTCTTTTACCCTGGTAGCAGCGTAAGGAGAATCTGGCTACTGTTCATGAGAACAATTTTTTCAATTTAAAAAATTGAACTAAATTCACCATACCAGTTACAAGATTCTCAAGTTTTCATACTTTAAAAATGGTTTGAGCTGTTAACAGAAAAAAAACTTGTTGTTTATTCTCTTTACTCAATATTTTGTTGAAACATACATCAGTCAACTCACATGCATTTTCCCCCCATTATTTTTAGCTGCTAAAAATGATAACAGTGGATTGTTCTTCTTGCAAACCATCTAGATTTAAAGCGTATTTCATGGTTATGGCTGTTTTCAATTCTGTTAAACCAAAAAAACCAGCATTTAAAGAAATTAGCTGGCTTAAAACTAGGTGAATAATCAACAAGAAAGAGAATGCACTACTCAATACAACTTTTTCCAATGTCTGAGTAGTTTGGTTTTTTCATATAAATGTTCGTTTGACAAGGCTCTGCACCCATGTGAATAGAGAAAACATTTTTCTACAGAATGTGCATTGTTGGGCAATTTAGTATGGCAAAGCTGGGATTGAGTCTCTCAATTGTACATTTTAGAGCACAGGCTAAAAGCTGGTAATTTGCTCTTCTTTGCAAAGTGGTACCAAAACAATTTAGAAACACTAGATCCTATATAAATAAACAGGTAAAGTGTTGGATCTTCATAATACAAAGACAGTTCTCAGATTAAAAAAACAGTTACTTTGGAGTTTCATTTGTGTATGTATTCGATAAAGCCTATTTTAAATTAAAATACACAGAAAGCCTAAGTGTTGTAGATATTATGTCATCGAAATATTCATGAGTAACTATTAATTAATTATTAGGTTCAACCAAAAAAATATTTTTTTAGTTTTATCAAAGTTTATTAATACATAATGAATTACTGAAATTAAAAGTCCACTTATTGAAAGATTGAAAATAATACGTTAAAGATTTGCTCTTTATAATGTTTAAAATTACATTTCCTTAAAGAAAACTTTAAAATTATTACCTCATCTGAAAACTTATGAAAGATGATGTTTTGTAATTCAATAAGTCAGCGCAGTTCGGCAGCTCAAAATGACAGCAAAAGCTGCCCGCCTAGACTTTACTTGCATCCTTTAGGAGCTTTAATAATGCTCCGCTGTTTTTTTAGCAAACAGAGTTTCTAACAGAGTGCAAACAGAGTGCCTTGGACAAAACACAAGTAAGAAACTCTGGCAGCAGTACGAGCTGCAAGAATAACACAATCAGTAGTGGCTTGTGTGTTTTATGTTTAAAGATGTGATTGCATCAAAAAAGACAATCAAATGAAATTAAAATCAATATTAGGCTAAAACATCAGCCACAATTTGGCGTCATTTTTGTCTTTGTAGACAAACCCTGTCTAGAGATATATGCATTTGAATGAGATCATGTTTTGAAATGCTCAGATTCCAGCTTGTGCTTTATTCGTGACATGTATGGTGATCTATATGAAGAGAGTACATGAGCGATAAATATAAGATCTCTTCTTTAGCCAATCATCAGCACGAAATTTTTATATAGGTCATAATAAATTTTATCGCTCGTAAGACGCATTGTTTGTGATCTCAAAAATTCTCGTCGTTAGGGATTTTACTTACTAGCTCGCACATTGACATCCATCCTTATTTAATTTACTGAATTAATTGATGTCATTAATTTACTGAACAACACTTCCAGTTCCAGTGAAGGGACTCAGAGTTTTCTGAGCATCAGGTTGTTAAAGATTGGGGCAGACAGCTTATGGTTAGAGCTGACAGGCGTCAGCAGCGTTATGCTGCAGAGGAAGTTAGGAAAATGGAGGGTAATTTATCTTTAACTTTAAGTCTCTTATATATTTACTAGACTAAAAGTAATAATTTTAGTACTAATAAATACATTTATTAATTAATAAAATTATAACTTTTTGATATCACGAACCATCGTTTTATAACTTTTTTATCATTTCACCTCGCTATAGTAGGTATATATTTCTCAAAGCATGTGTGTATGTGGATCTGTCTGTCACTCCAGCTATAGCTATAGCTATAGTGCAACCTGATTATTTTATCGATGCGTCCGCACATTACGATGCCCTTGTTAAGACATATTTTTCTTAGCTTTTTCTTTTGTTTATTTTATTTATTTGACCTGCACAAAACATTTTTCTCATGGTATGAAGTTTTAAAGTTAGAATGACAAATGCTGTTATATTTTAAATACAAATCAATTTACTGTCTCCAAAAACCTTTTTATTACCCGTGCAACGGCGGGTAGTACACCTAGTTTAATATAAAGTACAGTATTATATATATATATATATTTCACTTTGGTAAACATGTAAGAAATGTTTATGATTAATGATTTTAAAGATGTGATCGCATCAAATTTTAGTTGATTTTAACAGAAAGTATCGATTCTTCTCTATTAGTTGAGATGTGGTTTGTTGTTTTAGGCAATCTCATTGTCAAGATATTTGAAGAGTAAAATTGCCAAAAAATTGATTGCGGTAAAAATGCTCAGAAACATAGATGTGCTCAGACTTGCCCGAAGTGATGTATATAGTGAAACAGCCTGTCTCTATCTCTCGCATTCACATTGGCTATTGCGATAAAAGTCTAGTCCTAGGTGGCTCTATCGGCATATATTTTATTTTGTATTTGCTTATGATTGCTAGGATAAAATTTTAAATCTAGCGACAGGTACATTATTATAAATGTCTCAAACGCCTCAAATAATAATAATAATTAAAAATTTGGCATATTAGTTATCTCTAAAGGCTGTGTAAACATTTGAGTACCGACTGCAATTCTGCGTCTATGGTAATTAGTTCGAGTTAATTTATTTCATTGCAGCCTTTGTATCAGCAAAGTTCTAAGTTGCTACCCACACCAAAAACAAGTTACTAAATAAAATAAGCAAGCCGCATCTTTGAAAAGAATATGTTCGAACATTTATGGTGAAGCCAACTGCATCCCTAAAAAGTCATGCATAGTTAACATTATTCAGTCATTATTAGTATCAATTAGTAGAAAAGAAATTACTGGTCACATTTGATTAGCTGATTCAAGTACAAAACAAATGATTTTATGAGTTGACCGAAATAGTGAATGCAAAGCAACATCAATTTGTTTGAAATCAATTATCACCGATTCAGACAAAGGGTTAATAAAGCCATTCTTGCACCTGGTTGGTGGTTTTTGGACTCACCTGTTTTCACTTAGTAGCATGGAACATAAATTTTTTGAGTTTTCAATATTTGGTCCGTTGAAATTGAGTCGAGCTATGCAAAAGTACCTGTCACTACAGCTCTGATTGCACTTCATAAACCCATCTATCAGACAAGATTTCAGCACAGGTACGTAGCAATGGGGCTATGATGTATTCAATATGTTTTGCAAATCGTATTTTGCATTATCTTCAACAATATTATTTTATTATATAATTTTTACAAGCCAAAAATTTTCATCTCAGCATAGAGTTTTTATTAAAAACATCTATACAAGTCAGGGCCACTTACATAGTTTCAGTTCATATTGTAAAGGATTGAACATTTACACTCGTCACTGGCTACGAGTACATCTATTGACATCGTTAGAACGGCAAGATCAACTAACATCCGTGTCATATTACAAACCTTATATACACCTTTCTCGTCTTGTCTTGTTGTGTTACGTAACCTTTTTATATATAAAACTTTTACGCATGCATACCTTATATCAACCATGTATCATTACATAATATTCATTGCACTCCTTTTATGGGCAGGAATAGAATAGTAGGCGGAGAGTGCCACTATATAAGCCGGTGCACAAGTTACACCAGTGGGATTTTGGATAGCTTTATGTTATTGTACACGCATGTTCACGATTATAAATAATAAATAGACGGAAACCTTACTCACAAGGACTGATTGTATTTCTGCCTGCCCAGGTGGCTTAAAGGTGGTAGAAAGCAAGGATTGATCTGACTCCAGACCGAACTGCCCGAGAGGAACCTAGGGAAGGCTAGGGGTTGGTCTACGCTCCGACTAGACCTGATCGGATATGCAATAGCATAGGAGATCAGGCCCTAGAGCGAGCTACTCAGGGACCTAGACTAGTCAACGATAGGGACACAGGGGGTGGCTGCATTGGGTTCAGAGAGAGCCTGATTATTGGATAGTTGCCACGGACTGATCTGACCTTCAAGTGTGTCACGCAGGCCCAGCAAATGGAACACCCAGAGTTCAGGCTGCATCCGCCTGTTAGTGCAGTAAAGCTGGCTCAGCTACTGGGGCCAGGCCTTTACAATATAATAGGACAAACTAATCTACTGCAACAAACTCAAACAAAATATATCATGGTTTGCGCAGCACACATTCATGTCTCTATTTCCCATTTATAGCAGTTTCCAGACTGACACAACTGCTCCACTAATGGTGCCACGTAAACACCTTGTAATCAATAAAACAAATGTAATAAATATATGTCATTCATAGATATGCCATTCTAACAAGTATCTACTAAAAGCTTTCAATATGGGAGTTAGTTAGATTGCGAGTGTAATTTTCAAAATGAATAAATGTTTAACAAAAAAATAAGTATGCCAAGTCAACAATTCAAAGCTTTGTTTCTGGGAGTTGAAGATGAGCATTGATCAATTAATTTTCTTTGCTTTCTACCAGTTAGAAGTGAACATAAATTATAATTATAAATCTAATTTACTAGCTAAAACTACCAAAGAAAATTTGAAGCAAATACCGATATGTACATAAATATTTCTCAAAGTATGTAATTGTATGTAATTATAAGAGAGTGAGGAATAACTGAAACTTGTAATCTGACACGATAAATCTTACAGTAAATTTTACAGATAATCTTACAGTAATTTTATAAATGTTTGTTGTAAAATGTGAAATGTATTACAAATTACTAATTTGTTAGGTTTAAAAGGAAATATGTGTAAGCTAATACACAAAGCAAGCACTGATAGAAACTTTTGTTAAACACGTGTGTAAAAAACACAATATTCGTCTGTTGAGGAAAGGAAATTGCGCTTGTTAATATACTATATCGCTATTAAAATAAATGTTAAATAACAAATTGAAAAATATTCATAGAAAACAAAGATTTTTTAATTTAAACTAAAAAAATAACATAAAAGATTATATTTAAACGAATACAAATTTTGTTCGTATTTAATCTTTGTGGTGCGCAAGGTACCAAATCATAATCCAAGAAACATAATGTAGCTGCAAAAAGTTTTCTTAGCAGCTAGAATAAATTAGTAGCAAACTAAATGTAGATATAAAATAAATAGCATGTATGTAAACTACAAAATGTTGATGCAACGTATATCTTTTGGTAACGTATATAATCAGTATAAAAATCGCCAAATTCGAAGTTCGCGATAAACTATTAGTTTTAATGAACAAAAACAAAGAAGCTGCATTGCATATACTTATGCGCCAAAATATTTCTGAAATTATATATATCAATAAACAATATATACACCGTAACGCGTGGGCGCAATGCTAAAATAATTAGCACGCGCATGGGTTAGGTATGCGGTATATAAAACATCTGCGATGGATATGTCGTTGTAGCTCAGTGGTAGAGCGCCTGGATAAGAAACGTGTGACTGCATTCATCGTGAGTTCAACTCCTTTAGACTGCAGAATGTTGTTTCCAAGATTTTAATAGCTATAGTCGGAGTGACAGATCTACAGGCTTTGAAAAATATACATATAAATTATAACATTATATTGTATATAAAGCATATATACAGTATGTATGCTTTATATATATTGTATATCAAGCAATAAATATATACAATAAGGGCCACATTATTGTTGTTCAGGCAATTATGTGTACTCTCATCATTATATTGCTATATATTATCATAGTCATATCAGTAGTCATAGTATTTATCATTATTATTATTTATCTTTTCATCCTTAATATTGTTGAATTATCAATATTTAATATTGCTATACTTAAGCAAGTATTATCAGTGCCTGATATTATTAATACTTATTGTTACTATCTGCTTTATTATTGTCCAACGACCAAACATGAGCAAAGCGATTGTTTGGGAGATTTATGATAAATGCATATGTGCACACAACTCACGAAAATTATTCACCAACGGCCGTCGCAAACCCTTGTACCGAAATCTCATCAACATATTTAACCATTTTTCAATGGAGTCGTTTAAGTATAATAACGATACAAAACACATATAAACCTATTTAAATATGTTACCAAGTCTTTATTATTTATAGAAAATTTCCTAAACCTTACTCATCTGATCGGATCATACATAAATAGATAGGTTAATTTGGCCTAAAATCGCTATTAAAACTTGACAAGCCTTATTTTTATTAAAATTACAATCGGGAAACGAAACCCCGAGCGACAGAGAATAGAACCATGACGTTGTGCGCATTTCAGAAAAAAAGTGCACATTTCACCATTCTATAGCGTTGTCCAATTGCCGAAGGTTTATTGTAATTAACGTAAAAGTACTGAAAAGTAATCGTTTCTTTTTTGCCAATTTTAAAGTAACTGACATTTTGGACACTTATGAGTACTTTGGTATTCCAACTGATGTCCAAAGCAGTGAAAGTAAAGGAAATGACAAAGATATTTTTTCTAACGATTCTTATGAGATTATTACAATATTTAATTATAAGAATAACTGTTCGATTTTATAAGATTTAATTATAAGAACAATTATTCGATTTTATAAGATTTAATTATAAGAATAAGCATTCGAATTTACAGGATCGAAGTATATAGTGACTGATGTTGGGCAATATGTTACTGTTATTATTTTTTCTAAATAGTTGTGTTAAATAGATTTTCTAAAAATCTATAAAAATATCACAACTTCTTGATATTATTAGCTATGACATTTTGAAATGTAAACAAAATTGTGCATTGGTTTGCTATTATTACTGTATTACTATATTAATAATATTGGTTATTCTAATAATATCAGTGCATTTTACTTCTAATATTGCATTTCTCCTATTGCGGGGGAGAAATATAAACAAATAATATTTTCCTTTCATTATTGCTGTTTGTTGTACATAATAACACCGAGTACATTACAGCAACCATTGCAGCTACCATTGCAGTTATCCTATTACACTGCAGTGCCATTTGACTGCTAATATTGCATTTCTCAACCATCAGTACCCTTTCTTTTTTCCAATATCACTTTGGTCGTAGGCTGTATGACAGGGGAATTTTTAGTGGATAAAATGAGCTCATAAATTTTGTTTTCATAATTTCGTAAAATTAAACTATTTCCAAATAATTAATATTAATCTAAAACATTAAAATAGAACATGATTGGAATAAATCTCATTCAATAGAGATGTTTTACAGGTATACGCCAAAAAACTGGACAATTGCAAAGAAAATAAACAGAGAATAGGCTTGTTGTCTGTTTATAAAAAAATAACATTAGATATAGCGCGTAATTATGAACACAAGTCATTAATTTTGAGAAACGGTCAAACAGGCTAGATTGTAAGCATTTCATCTTATAATGGACAAGTTCTCATCACTTACATGGTTGGTTCTCTATTCAACCTGTGTAGAAGTGTCATCGGTTTATAACTACATATCAATAAAATAAATTAACCTTGTGATTTCTTTGTAGATACGGTGTTCATGAGCAGCTGGTAAAGATACAAATATATTACGACAACCTCAATTATTACAGCTACACTGAGAGGCCTATGATGCTCGCATGTACTGTATGTTTACAACCATTCTATTTTTCTCATTTATTATTTGCTCGCTTCGACTTGATCTTTTGGCAATTATTATAAAAAGCTTTAAAAAATCAACCAGGTTCAACAAAATTTCATCCTACCAACATGGGTATTGGTGACATTTGACACTCTCAAAATCCAAGAATGTTGTTTTATATGCGCCTTTTGTAGCAAATTCACAGCAAAAGAAATTTTTTGAATTCATTTTAATCATAAAATATTGTTGTGGAATGTGATCCACTGAGATCTGAGCTTAGGGCTGAGCTAAGCCGAGTCGGGCTGTGCTCAGTCAGGCAGAATAACGAGGTGAGAGTTAAGCCAGTCAGAGCCAAGCCAAGCCAAGTAGAGCTAAGCCTGAACATTTGCGCTAGAGAGCAGAACTGTTCTGGGCCTGTTCATTGCCTGTTACTTGAGCATTCTTGTACAACTTATGAACTAAGCAGAATATGTATGTATAAACTCATGCACCGAGTCTTGTACTAGTGGAGGAAAGTAAAGGTCGCACAAAACCTTTACAATATGGTCTACCTCACAAGCTTTGTAAATATCTATTTATAGCTGTTGTTTATGTTTTTTTAAACTTGCTGTTATAATAAATAAAGGTGTTTTAATGACATACTAGAGGTCAAAGTGCACCAAGTGGTTGACCAATTTCTTGTTCAAGTCAGCGGTGAACACCATGGGAACTGAATTTTACCCTGTGCCATTTTTCTTTTCATAACTTCTTTTACACTGTGGGGTCTCACTAATGTGAACAATGATTTTTGTTAGCTTAAGTTTATAGATGTTTGAATTCAATGGTTTTCAGTTTCAAGACCTCATCGGTGCAATTGGTGGCCATCTCGGATTATGGATAGGAATGTCAGTCAGTGATGTCATTCTTTGAGGTCTTTGAACTAGTGGCAACTTTGTTGACAGTTTGTCTCAGAGTTTGCAAAAAGAGAAACAATAGAACTGGGAATTACAATTAGGAAACCTTTTGACCTGAATATTTCATCGCAATGATTTACAGTAAGTACCGACTATTCTTAATGTTTTGTTAAGTGATGACGTAGTAAATCAATGTAAGCTACTGGCTTGTATTTGATGTACTATGTCATAGCTACATTTTGAATTTTTAAACTTGTATGAACTTCAAATTAATGAAAGCTTCAACATTCAAAGTATAGTTTGATTTTTGAAATTTTTAAAATTTTAATAGTATTATGGTATTAAATGTAATTTTATCCGCTCCATAACTGGTTAAAGGTTGGTAAAAGCTAAGTTTTCAGAATAATTCTTAATTGACATTTTTTGGTTAACTGGAATATTAATGCTGTAGAAAACTAAACAAAGCAAGCAACTCAGTAGTTCAAATATTTGATTAGTTGCTGAATGTTGAAGTTGTCTCATTTCACTCGCCACTTACACTTCACCTATGTATGCCACTGGCTTCCAGTGCTGTAACCTCCAAACAATTGATGAAACTCCATATAATAAAGCCACTTGCATTACATTAAGTTGCATTGTTTATTTTTATTAAAAAATTTATACAATGTAAATATAATCTGCTATATTATTCCTTCTAAAATTTAGTTAAATTATCTACAATCTGTCTTATAGATATTACAAAACTTTTCTAATATTTCTAGAAGAATGTTTGTGTGGTCAAGAAAAAAGAAAATAACAAGGTTAAAGATGTATGAAAGTTCTCTTGTTCATATTTAACACCGCTTGACCACAACTGGATCCAACAGAACCTCCCACTGCTCGTTGGCGCTAGCACTTGGATGCATCTCTGCTTGGAATCGTACCTGTTAAACATTGCAGTATTACTGAAGTCTGCGATCAAATGTCAACAATTGGGTCAGATCAGGACACCAACTAATTTAAACAAACTGATTTAAGTGTAACTGTTTTACAGGCTTGTAATTTGCAAAAAAACGAAGTCTCCAGAAATACTTGAAATAGAATTGCATTTACTATAGTTATATCTAATAAAATAATTTTTATATAGCAGTGTGTAAAAGGATAAGTTTATCATTGTTTAGCTGTTTTTGTAATAATAATTTTCTCAGCTAGTGCAAGTCTGAATGCTTTGCCAAGTTTTGCAAGGTAACTCATAGAAGCTTAAAAACTGGTGAGACCTTTGGAAAGTTACAATACTTACAAACAACTGGTCACTGGTGAAATACACCAACTCCTTTCGGAACCATCTTCTCATCACCCTGTAGTGTATAGATAGAAGAGTCAGTTAATATCTAACAGAGCTGAGATTGAAGCTAGTCAAGAGATATACTAACCGAAATTATTTTTCCAATTTTTCATTTCTTTCATAGTCAGATTGCAATAATGCTAAGTTTATTCTGATTTAAACTTTCGAGTTTAAACTTTTTTTAACTAAAAGATTTAAATTAAAAGTCTGAAGTTAAAAACTTTTTAAACTTCAAGTTGATGTGTATGTTGAAACGTTCAGACACTATAGTTTCGATTGTGACAACTTTGAAATTTTACTAAGAATAAATATTAGGTATTAAATATAATTTTATCTGCCTCACAACTGGTGAAAAGTTGTAGAAAAAGACGTTTTTCAGAATAATCCAAGTTGAACACCCCTGTTGATTGGAATTTCAACCATTTAAGACTCTAAACAAAACAAGCAGCTCGACAAGTTAGCTATTTTGTTAGCTGAAGAATGTTGTAGTTGTCTAAGTTCACCTACCAGTTTGCACCAACACCTCTCCATCTCCAGTTTATGCCATCAGTGGATGTTTGTACCCAAATAGCTCCATACTGCATTTTGTAAGAGTATTGGACACACCAGGTGCCGGCAGGCAAGACAGGTGTTTCTATCACTCCATAGCGGTTGGCTCCCTAGAAGATGCATGTTCAGTTTATAATTTAACTATACAGATTTGGCTGCATATAATGTGTAAAGGTTAATAATTTGATATGTTGTTACTGCTATAGGATATAGCAGTTTTTTAATCTGGCCACTATATTATGATAACATAAATTTAGGCTCAATAGCAATGTAAAACAAGATCACTCCCCGATATCCCTGAAGCGAGACTCAAACTATTGGCTTACCTTTGGCAGCCCTGAAAGCTAGCCCTACCCCACACCATTGTCAGAAACAGTACCCGCAAATTGTTGAACTGTTCAATCCTTTTGTAAGAAACAATTTAGAGCAAAAATAATTTTAAATGCTAAGGTTTGTCAGTAAGGTTTCTTCAACGATTTGGAATTCTGTTAACACTCTGAAGCCTAACCTTGTATAAACAAGCAAGTCCCTCAATCCCTGACCCTACTAACAACTTTCAGTTTACTATGAAAGCACTTAGAATAGCACAGTTCTTTTTAAATTAAATACTATGTTAAAGCTACAAGATTGTAAAACTCAAATAACCTGGAATTAAATATAGTAAATAGTTTTTCTTACACCTTTTGAAAAGATTAATATTTTAGAGGTAATTGAAGAGCTAAAATGGTTGATGTACACAGAGTTGGATAGAAAGTGCATATTTTATTAATAGAAAACAAATAGTTTTAGTGTTGCTCTGGTTGCAGAAAAAAACTCTCAAGTTTTGTCTAGTTTGGTTCCCATATTACTAAAAATTTCGATCTACATGTTATTAGAAACTTATGTCTTGTCAGCAGCCATTTCTCTGGGGGTTACAAATACCCTCAGTATTTTAGCAATATCTCAAGAAATAATACTCAAACCAATTTGAAACTTTGGAATATTTTGAAAACATGCACTGCACAAAGGGACTAAATTTTTTAGTTTTATGTAAATTGAAAGCATAGGAAAACTAAGCAAGTCTGCAAAGCCAAAATTATTTGGGTAGGGCTAGGTCAGGTAGGGCAACATTTTCCCAAATTATCTCTGAAATAAATAAATAACTATTATTATAATAATTGTTATTATTATTTATTGTAATCATAAATAATTAGCCTATTATTTATGATTATTACTAAAAATATTATTATTATAATTTATTTTTATAACAATAAGTCATCATTATAATAGAATTTAAAATAATAGAAGTTATAATTATAAATATATAATATTATTTCAATAATAACATATATAATAATAAATTACATGTGTTATAATATTTTATGATTGCAACAATAGATTATAATAAATTATTATTTTAATTTATCATTAATATAATAAATTATAATAATAATAATTTATTATTAATATAATCAATTATAATTTTAGTTATAATTTATTATTAATATAATCAATTATAATTTTAGTTATAATTTATTAATAATTATAATTTATTATAATAATAATAAATTATATTTATTATTATCTATGAAGTGTCAAAGCTTAGAAAATATTCCACACAGTTTTACTCCTTTAACTCACCCTTCCAACAGATCGTAGACGATATCCGTTTAGCTCCACACCAAAACGATCCAACTCATTTGCTGGTTCATCACCAGCATCTGGCGTGAACTGGTTGTTGGGAGTTGTAAGACTCGACCTCAAAAATGGGGCTACAGAAGAACCGTCGCTGATATAACTGACCAATGATGGTTCACAAGTGCCCTCTGGTGTCAGCTCGTAGGAAGGCATGCAGACACAAGATTCTATGGCGGTGTCACATTGGGTACCAGGAAGGGAGGTACAAGCATCAGTGCCTTGGACAGAACACATGCAGGGGCTTCCGACAGCAGTACAAGCTGCAAAAATTACAAAGTCATGTGTAGATTGCATGTTTTATTTTATTTGCTAGCAGTTGGAATTGCTTCCTGTTAGATATGTATGCAGAGCTTTTTTAAAAATACATTAGATGCTCCTACAACCTGAATCATTTAAAAACGTTTGCATTATAATGATTTTAAATTATATGAACTTAAAAATACATGTAAGCTGCTTTATCTGGTTCCTAGATCATCCCAAACTCACATCTTTGACCTTTCAAATAGGAAAAATCAAATTTGACTTTTAATGTAATGGCTGTGCAGTAACTGTGGTAATGCACTGTGGTAAGCAATACAGTTCTTACTGAAATATTTTAGATTTCTAACTAAATAAGCACTTGGTACAAAGTTATCACAGACTATGCAATGATAGAGCAGATTTAGAATATATCACATTTAGATAATCTAGAAATCCATCAAGAAATCGAGTACGTACTTCTCAAGATCATTTAAAGCAAATGTTCATTACTAATGCCTTGTGGGTTAAATTCTTTTTTTTCCTAATGACTAGAGTAACTAAGTTGTTTCCACATTTATAAATAGAACCAGTTCCGAGTTCTAAAAACGCTTTTAGAAAGGCACTCCACACGGATAACTTTATCGGCAAGTTTCCCACCTGATTTTTGCCTAAATAAAATTGTTTTAAAGTTTGTACATGAGAAGACAAACACCTACCTGGAGCCCTCGTGCAGACTCCTGGAGCCCGAGGAGACACGTAGAAATCTTCATCACATTCACACCTGTCAGTCAACAGGTCACAGTAGCTGTTGGCCAGGCTACCACAAGCATTAGACTTTTGAGAGCAGAAACAGGCCTCACCAATCCGGTTGCATGGAATATCTAAAGTAATCAATTTGTTCCATCTTTAAGTGTAATATTATATTTGCCATTAGTCCATTTAACAAATGTCAAGAACTGCAATTTGACAAAATTTAATTATTTGTCTACACTTAGTTTTATTTGAAGTTTTTTTAAGTTTGTTTTTGAAGCCCTATAAAGTTTATTTTTAATTAACACTAAATAAATTAACACTAAAAGTGACATGCTTCTAAGCTTATACAATTAACTGGAAGTATGCACAAAGTGGCAATCTCCACCATCAGGAATGGTCATGAGTAGAGTTTTTACTGCCAGCCTTGCAGCTGTGAGTTTACGGCCTACCCATCTGCACGATTCTGACACCCGATCCTTTAAGCTATTCAAACTTTAATAAAAGGAAAACCAGAGAAGGTTAAATTTTGAGAAGTGTACTCAACTTGTTCAGTGGTTTAACAACATTGCCGAAAAAGCTGTTAGCTGTTTATGGATTTTTTAGATGGTTAAAAGCTTGTTAGATGACCTTTTCTAAAAAAAGACAGTACCCTAGTTAGGATTTGAACCACTATCCCACTATTTGAGAACTCCATGCTCTATGAAGTATACCGTTGTATCATTTGGTTGAAGTTAAACATGTGTTACCTTACATCACCCTACCATATCCTTGATGACACTCTTTGGTTAATAAAATATTCCTTCCACTTGGTATAAAATGCTACCTACTTCTATAGAAGTTTATTTTCTATTTAAAAACTGCTGATGGCAGTCATTCAGATACTAATAGCCCAAGTTCACTCACTTATATTTTCACAAACTCCTTCAGGGTTCAGCATATGACCAGATCTGCATTCACAAGCATTGGTTCCGGAGTTACACTGAGTGTTGGAGAGCTGACTACAAGCATTTGTCGACTTTCTGGAACAAAGGCAGTTCTGTCCAACCTCAGTACACTCAGCATCTGTAAAAATATTGTGTATTACATGAAACTAGTCCGGGTTTAAGCATATTGACAGTGTAAGGTTAGACAACTCCCATCATCATTAGCATAAGGATTGAAGGAAATTGTTATAACATGTAATACTCACCTTCTACTCTGATGCACTGGCCATCGATGAGTCCAGAAGCAGCATCACATTCACAAGCACCTGAGTTTGTACTGCAGGCAGTGTTAGCCAGTCCACTGCATGCATTACTTCTGCTGCCACAGTTGCAGGATACACCAATCATGTTGCACTCTGTAATCAAAGGGTTATATAATAAAGCAGAAGATATCTTGCATTATAACAGAATAGCTGAACAGAGTAAAAGATATTTCTGATGCTGTAATTTAGGTAAAGGTGGAGGTCAATAAATATAGAAGTGATCAACATTAATCTGCATTTATTATCAGCTTTGTTTTTAAAATTTTTAAACATGAGTTTGAAAACACCGATTATGTTTTGTTCAGTTTAGTTTTTAAAAAGATTGTTTGGTTCGTACCATTTCAAAAAGTCAAAAGGCAATAACAGTGTAGCAAGTGAAAACCCATTTTTGGTGATGACATTGTTGACCTTTTTTCAGATAGTTTTGCTGCTTTTGAATCACTATTTGTTAAACTTCTAAATTAATGTAGTTTGTGTATCAACACATACCATTCACTTCAGAGCATAGAACAGCAGGTTCATCATAGTTGCTTCCATTTGGACAGTAGCAGTTACAGTTCCTGTCTCTATAAGACTTTAGTGGACAAGTGTTGCTGCATCCCTCTGCAACAGACATTCTCACTTATTATTGATGGTAGCAAACTGGTAGATGTCTGCTAGCACAGCAATTTTTACTGCACCTCATTTTTTGAGGGTATTTTTCCTTTTTAAAATTTTTGACCAATTATAAAAAATTTAAAGCTACTATTTTGCATCCATCATGTTTTCAACTGTTTTTAATTTTATTAAAATACAAAAATTAAATAATGATATATTTTGCATAAGATGTAAAAACAAAAGGAAGTCATCCTTTCTTTATTACAAGATAAGAAAACTCTTACGGTCACACTTGTAGATGTGGTTGATTAATTGAAGGTCCTCGAAGGAAAATGTCGTTGCTCGACCAATGATGTCCTGGTAGGCCGGATCTTTAGTTACTACTGTATCCAACTCCCTGCTCACTGAAAACGCCTAAAATATTTAAAAGTTCATAAACAAATACTTTAACATTAATCGTGTTCATTTAGTGATTTTTTATTGTTTAATAATTTAGTTAGTTAATATTTTTTGAATTTAGCCAAAACAGATTGCAGTTCTCGTCATTTTTTGCTAAAATTACTAAAGCTAGATAAATTTCTGACAGAAATAACAATATCAATTATTATATTATCTTATTATATATATCAATTATATTATTCTATTATTTATACTATATTTGAATATTTTTGTTATCATCAATTAATAATAATTATCACAAAACAGTCCAAAATTTTTATTATAATATTTATTTAATATTTCATTATTTTGTTTTTAAATTTGTTTTATAGTATGCTCTACTGTTAAGTACTTACCACCTAATTACCAATTATAATTATTTTATAAAAATCACTCAACAAATGTTATATTTTGTTAACATTTGCTTATGATGTGTTTAGTCACTAATTCCATACTTGCTAACCAAGCTTATTACACAAAAAATGAAACCGTACTCATTATTACATAATTTTATATTATTTTTATTATTATCTATCATATTTATTGTGTTTTCAACACCAGTTTACGGTATGCTTCCCATATTATCATTTGTAAAACTCACATTCCGTCCATAGTGCATCACACTCCTGTAGCTGTACTCGGTTCCAGCGGTGACTGCCTCATCTGGTTCCAATTTAAAAAAGTTGTGAGTGGTGCCACCCAGAATGTTCTCATTAATAATCATTACATGCTGATCACGGTCAGGTCTGCTCTGTTGATGCCAGATTCCAAGGGCATGCATAAACTCATGAATTGGGATGTTTTTTGCCTTAAATTGAGGAAAAGGATTAATTCACTAAAATTAGTATAATTGGTCTGCATTGGATTGAGTCAAACTCTGTAAAGTTGTTATGTTATATTCTACTGATTGTCACTAATATTATCTACCCCAACTCTTTGGCCCTTACCCAAAAATCCATGCCACTAAATTCATGCAACTAACAAAAGGTCGTCTGAATCAGTTTACTCTGAATTTACATCGTGGAGTTTTATGTAGCTGAACTCCTCAACTGAAAATCTCCCATAGATTACAAACTACCAAACTTGACATTAAAACTAATAAAAAAAATGCAAAATTTCATTAGCTTGTATGAAAATAAAAAATGTAGATCTTTTGCAACTAAAATTAGATGAACTATAAACAAAGACATATATCTTAAAATATAAAATGCTTATAACAAGTAAATTTGCGTAATTACTGTATAAAAAACGGAACATTTCAATGGGGAGATAAATACAAATCGTCACAGCTGATAAAGAGGATCAAGTAAATATTTGCATCAACTTTTGTAATCAAACAGCATGTTGATTCTTGTTTACCCTAGTTTGGCAGGTTTGTTATTTGTGTCTCTCAGTTGTGATAACAACTTCTAACTAATTACACTTGTAAGTTTGAACTCAAAAGAAACAATTTTTCAATTAATAAATCTGAGATTTTTTAAACCATTGTTTCAAGTTCAACCCAGACATCCTCACGCAAAGCTAATTATCGAATTCTTATCATCTTCCTAGTATGGCAAAAAACCACTCATTTGAAGGCTCTGGTCACATGACCAAAGCCTGAGCTAAATGTTTTACGAAATCACAGCAAACTAATATTTTCTAACAAACAACATCAAAGTGTTTGATTAGCAAGTTATTAATATTCACCGAGGCACATCCACGGGCAAGACTGAGTCTGTTAGGTTGGTCCCAGTAGATCCATCCGATACTTGAGTAACATCCGCCATCTCTTATTACTTCAATGTAGTTTTCTTCAGAGGTCCTTGGCACTAAGTTTATGCATGTGTACCTGGCGTACTCAGCCACAGCAGCGTTTATAGCATCAAGTTCTGTTTGCTCTGTAAAGAGAGAATTGGAAGACTAAACAATAACATCCCACCAAAGTAGAACAACTCCTCACTTGTTTTTGAAATATTAATTCGGCGATAGTTTGCCTCACAAACACATAATTATCGACAACAAAGACATTTAACTTATGACCAAATGTGCTATCGCTTTGATAATTCCCATTTTTTACCTATTTTAAGTACTACTTCTATTCAAATATTTCCTTTTGTTATAAACATTGTTACAAATATTATATAGAGTGACTACCGTTTCATAAAATGTTGATCAGAATTGTTGTGGAGTTTTTTTCTGCAAATTAATTTTTTTTTTCTCCTAAACTGGTTTAAAATTTTTAGCAACTTATTTATTTAAAATGGATTTGTAAAAAAACAATAATATTTTGCCATTTTATACTTTTGACAAATGCATTAGCTGTAACAATTTTAGCCCTGTTAAAATTTCAATTCATGTTTTTAGCAGGCTATTATAAGTACACATGTTAATGTGATCATTTAATGTTGTATCATTAAGATTTTCCGGTTATATGCAAAAATGTTCTCAGAGCTAAAAATTAAGTGAAAACACTTTTAATGCAAGAGATATTGAAAATTTGGTGTTGGCTAGTTGATTTTGTCTTCGACTATGCAATATTTCCTGTTGGTTTCTATCTTCTAGTAAATAGTTTTATTTTGGTAATTCGCTTAAGAGTTGTTTTCCAGTTCCAACACAAAACTTTTTTTTTTCAAAAATACTGACTTCTCAGATATTATTTTCAAGCTCGCATTACTTTAAAAAAACCAATAGGTAATTTAGAGCAGCTCAGCAACAAATTACGTGCTTCAATAAGCAAAAATGATAACAATAAAAGGATAAAAAATATTTTTATTTGTGTTTGCTTTGGAGTTGCATTAGCTTGAAGTTGTCTACACAATTGTTTGCCACATTGACTACTTTTGTTGCACAATTACTTACCAAAAGGATCTGATGCAGGAGCGCTTAACCTGTAGGCTATAGTGGTCGATGGCCACCTCAACGACGTGTCACTCGTCGCTGCTCGTTTTCCGCGACGAGAATTTCGTCGAAAGTTTCCACCAGTTCCGGTCAGCTCATTACCTCTACCTCGTCGTCTAGGTCCTCGGCGGGTGACACAGCTTCCTGCTCCAACTGCGGAGTCGGCCTGCACGAGTGTTGCACCAGGTCGTCGGTTGTTGTCGGCTCTTTCCAACTCACAGGGTACAGGTTCTAACTCGTCGAGCTCAAACAAGACATTCTTACCATCAGACGTGTAGATGTCAGTATCGAGACTTCCTTCAAAAGTGAAAAGGTTAAAATTCTAACATATAAAATATTTATATAAAATAGTTTATTTTATATATTATATTAAGAAATTATAATAATTAATTAACATTAGTATTAATAATTATAATATTTATTATAATATTAATTTTATAATAATTATTTTTGTATATATTTCAAAATATTATATATAAAATATAGGGTAAAAACTGAATCACTTCATATAATAAAATACCTAAAAAAGGATGTTTTTAACTAGCTATTGAATCTTGAAGTATTTTTCATTTGCTTATAATATAATAAAGCCGAAGTTTGCAAAAATTGTGACTTTATAATGAAGCTAAAACAACAAATTAGAAAAATAAATAATTCTTAAACATGAGATGAAAATAAAATGCTTTTAATAAAAAAATATTTGCAGCATTTTTGGCAATTCGTACTTCAAGAATTCTCAGGCTTATAAAATACTTTTAAAAAAATGTTTTTAATTTGCTATTGAATGTTGAATTATTTTTATTTGCTGACAATATAGTAAAGCCAAAATTTGAAAAAATTGTGGCTTTGTAATGAGGCAAAAACAAAGAATTAGAAAAATAAATAATTCTTAAATATGAGATGAAAATAAAATGCTTTCGATAAAAAAATGTTCGCAGCATTTTTGATAGTTCATAGTTCAAGAATTATTGTGCCCAAAATTATATTGCTTAAGAAACTATCAGATCTTCCACTTTTCAAACTCATCAATAAGCGTCATGCTAAGTATTTGTTATCAAAGATTGAATGCTTTGAAAGTTTAACACAAACAATTTCACACTGTGTGTTTCAGTATAGGTTACAATCTGCCAAGTTTCCACTAATTGAGATGAACTTTAATTTGACTTTTGATTAGATTTTTGTGTTACTTAAACAAGTATAAAAAAGTTCTCTAAGAGAAACAAAAACTGTTCAATATTTTGCTAGAATTAAGCTTTGTACACACAAGCACTGACTTGAACTTTAATCTGCAGTACAGCTAGCATCGTTACCAAAATGATGATTAGCAGGTTTTTGTAGCTTTTGATAAAAACATGCTTCAGTATTCAGACTGTGTAATTAGAAGTTTATCAGAATTAAACTAAACCATATTTGTATTGACTTACTTCCAGTTTTCGCATTTTTTCCGCGATAATCAAAGTTCCCTGCTTCTGCGAGTAGTTCATCAAACTGTGGAAGACGCTTGTAAGGGCCACGTCTGGTGCCTTGTCCGTTTGTCCCGGCTATCAGAAGTGCAGTGGTAATACCCTATACAACATAAAGTTGAGTTTACCTCCGCTGCGTCATGACAACATCAAATACCTGACGCTTATAACTTATGTTGTGTCAGATTATATTTTATTAGAGAATTACAACAAAACTATCAGATAAAAGAGAACATGATTAATGGTTCTATTGCATGCGACCATTAGCACTTTGAGATTAGACCAAACCCATGGCATTCATACTTCAGTGGGCTGTGCTTTTTTCAATTTGATAGAGTTATAGAATATCATTTTTGCTTGTATAATAAAATCACATTTTTATTTTAATAAAACTATCATTTAAAATAATTAAAAAGTTTTTTAAATAGCCAAATTTTGTTTTCAGCATATTATTTATTTCATTTTTGTCTCATAGTCTAATTTTGATAAGCATTGGTTGATAATAATAAAATTCATGTTTATTTGTTCAAAGTTAATTTAAATATAAATGTAAATACTTACCATAAAAATAATATGATGAAGCTTCATTTTCAAACAGTTTTTCAATCTATCACAAACCCAAAGCAACCTAACAGTCACCTAGTTGCTTATGATAATATTGTAAAACCGCTGTTTGTCTCTTGCTGATTTGGTGTAGACAAGGAGAAAACTCCAGCTTATATACCTTCTCGCTCTGTACATTTGGTGATTCATAGACGCAAAGTGTGTTTATGTGCCAACCTCAATTTCACTTGACCAATCGGGTTCAACTCTTTCTTTAGGTAAGTTTTACATTTGAGGATGTATTCAACAATTTATGTTCTCTGAAAGTCTATGAGTAATCGAGATTGACTAGAAGCACGCCTGGAAGATGCTTCCTGCTAATTATCTCTATAGCAACAAAAAAATTTAATCCGTTGGGATGTGCCTGCGCTATGTTGATCTTTGCAAATATTCTTTTCTGCTCTATTGAGCTGCGAGATTAAAAATTCTTAACATGAAAACAGTCATCAAACCAGCAGGTGACCGATAAACCTTTCGATTTATAATCCTTGGAGATGAACATGTGGTGTCTCCATTTATTTGATTTTTAGTTAAAACAAGCTTACCACACCTTCACCAATTACATCACAAAATCTTTGAACATATTGCCTTAGTCTAAACTTGCTTGTTTCTGCATTTGTGTTACATGTTTCAAATCCTGTGTAAACTATACCAGAATATTTGTATTTATCCTTTCACACATATGACAAACATTGTTTTCTACTCCGTGAAATGAACATATTACATCCACCATCACGTGTTTTAGTTTGTAAAAATTCTATTTCTACAAACTACAACTTATTATCCTGATTCTTTTGCAATATTATTAAATTTCCAACTTTTAAAACACTTTTGCTCAGCTCACCCAGTAATTCCTGATTTCTGTCTTCACATTTTTGTTTTAGAATGTAACAAAAAGATCATGTCATTGATGATTAACTATGTTTTAAAACCAAATATTTTAGCAACTTGGCAAAAAGCACGGAACGCCTTTTGCTGATGAAGGTTGGAGGAAATGTGCTGAAAATTGTGGAAACGCATAGAGTTTGCGTGGACTAGCGGAGACACACAATCTACAAGTTGCAATTTATTAGCCTTTACTATAACAATAGCCGTGTTCGTCCGTCCGTCCATCTGCCCGTCTGTCTGTCTGGCCGTCCATCTGTCCGTCCGTCCGTCTGTCCGTATGTCGGTCCATCTGTCCATCCGTCCATCCATCCATCTGTCCATCCGTATGTCCGCCTATCTGTTAATCTGTCCATCCATCTGTCCTTCCATCTGTCCGTCCGTCCGTCTGTCCGTCTGTCCGTCTGTCCGTCTGTCCGTCTGTACGTCTGTACGTCTGTCCGTCTGTCCGTCTGTCCGTCTGTCCGTCTGTCTGTATGTCAGTCCATCTGTCCATCCGTCCATCCATCCATCTGTCCATCCGTATGTCCGCCTATCTGTTAATCTGTCCGTCCATCTGTCCGTCCGTCTGTCCGTCTGTCCGTCTGTCCGTCTGTCCGTCTGTCCGTCTGTACGTCTGTCCGTCTGTCCGTCTGTACGTCTGTCCGTCTGTCCGTCTGTCCGTCTGTCCGTCTGTCCGTTTGTCCGTTTGTCCGTCTGTTCGTCTGTCCGTCTGTCCGTTTGTCCGTCTGTCCGTCTGTCCGTTTGTCCGACTGTCCGTCTGTCCGTCTGTCCGTCTGTCCGTCTGTCCGTCTGTCCGTCTGTCCGTCTGTCCGTCTGTCCGTCTGTCCGTCTGTCCGTCTGTCCGTCTGTACGTCTGTACGTCTGTACGTCTGTCCGTCTGTCCGTCTGTCCGTCTGTCCGTCTGTCCGTCTGTCCGTCTGTCCGTCTGTCCGTCTGTCCGTCTGTCCGTCTGTCCGTCTGTCCGTCTGTCCGTCTGTCCGTCTGTCCGTCTGTCCGTTTGTCCGTTTGTCCGTTTTTCTGTCTGTCCGTCTGTCCGTCTGTCCGTCTGTCCGTCTGTCCGAAGCCATGGTTGAGCGTTAAAAAAAGAATTGCGTCAAACAGGATTTAAACTCTGACATTTTGCTTGGCGGTCAGACACACATCCATTTGCACCAATTGACCATGAAAAAATTTTTGCAGTTACTTATAACACATTATACGTAGTTTCTCATTGGGCACGAGGCTGCCAAGGTACTAGTGTAGATAATCCGCAACCCCTTAAGTTGCTGACCTTTTCAAAGCAGAAAAGAAAAGTTGTGAAACTTTGTTTTTGTAGATATTATGAGTAAATCTTTTTGTAAGCCTGCGCTTCAAGCAGTTAGTTGAGTGCAGGATGTGACTTCAGAGGATAAAACCATAGGTCTTACCATTGTTAATAAGGATGCCGTCCACCTTAATGTTTTGGTGAGAAAATACCAGAGCGGATGTGCCTAATCCATCACTGTCTGCAACCACCTAATGGATTATTATACAGGAAATATTAACAACAAGTCTATGCCAAGGAATTTGGAATTCAACAGCCTATTACCTTGATTACATTTACATGTAGATGTAGGAGGGTTACGTAAATCTATGTTTTTCTTGGTTATAACTACGTCCAATGTCGTTTTGATTTTTATGCTACCTTTAACACAATTACCTTGTTTACATTTTGTTTAATGTACCAAAACTACGAAATTGGCTTGACTTACTTTGGTCAATAGTGTTTTTTTGCTTTGCGTGTAAGGAAGGGTCTGAAATGCATATCACGGGAAACTTACACAAGCTTTCAATATACATGTATTTTATCAGAAAGTATCCATATTTTTCTATCATTTGCTGTTTTTTTTATGTTTGAAGTGATCTGACTACCAGGATAGCGGTGAATCTTACCATATATTATAACAGAATCTTAACAATATTAAAATCCACCAAATTTGCTTGCGGTTAAAACACTTGGATCAATGGAAAGCGTGATTATGATGTCTATAGTTGCAAAGAGACTGACAGAATAAAGACACGTAATACTGCAACATCAATGCAATATCCTATATCAATAGGATACCAATATGAACTATAGCAACAATGGTAACTAGTGACATCATTTTGCATGCATTTTTCTTCTAAGCATTTTAACCATGATCAAGTTTTGTCGATTTTAATCATATAACATTCTGACAGTCCTATCATTTCAAACATCGAAAATAATTACAAATGATAAAAAATACTAATACTTTCTAATAAAATCTACTAAAATTTTGTTTAAGTTTAATTTTAGTCGGAATTTTAGTGAAATTAAGATCTGCAATGCAGTGTTTGCTGACTTGGTGTCTGTCGGTATTTTGGGTTTCAACCCAAAGTGCTTTAAGGTATACTTGTTTGGTAACGTGGTAAAAATACAACACCTTTCAGCAAATACTTATTTAACATGATCCTAACAGATTAGTTGGCATTCCTAATTGGGCGGAGGAAGAAATTTGAGGCTGAACTCCTTTCCTATTGCTGCCAGTAGCCTTTTCAGGCATCATATCAATTGCAATCTGTTGTTCCTTAGTAAGAATCTCTAGACAATTACGCTATAAAACGTCCTACAAAATTAAAAATAAACAATTGAAGCAGTGACATTGTTTAAGTGTCAAAGTTACCAACTTCAAAGATTTTTAATGGACACATGTGCATGTTTCAGCAGTAAAATAATCTACGATCACAATCTTAAATCCAAAAGAAATTATGAAACTTGGAATATGGAAAATCTCTACCTAGCTCTAGGATTACCGAGTGAATAAGCGATTAATGATGATATATTAACTCAAGTTTTCAGCTGAACTGCTCGAGTGCTAAGAGCGTCCTGCCTCGGCGGCAGGCGACAAAACAATATGACTATGATTCAAGTTATGAATTATTACATTAACTTCTGTAAACTCGAGGTTCATCTCTAGTTGTAGGAGTGCTGTCTGAAGCTAGGAGAACATTTGTGGCTGCATGTAATGTAATAAGGTTTGATGAATAACCAGTATAAAGGAAACTATGCTCCAGGCCTAGATTTAAACTGCACATTAGTACCTGTCTCAGGGTAATATCTGCTATTTCTGTATTTGCTCCTTCCTTAATAAGAAACCAAGATTAAAACTATTAAAATTTCATCATCTTGTAATAAGATTTGTATTTAGATTTCAGTAATTCTCTCTTAGGCAAGACTTGACAAATATATTAAATTCTCATATGTTGGTCACTCCACAATAACACCGAGTTACCTTGGTGACAGTTAAAGATAAACTTATACAAGATTCTAGTTGATTATATCTAAAAGTATCACAAACTTTAATCTAGAAAAATTCTGGCAATCAGATCATCTCAAAATCCAAAAAAATTGCAAGTTATTGAAAAATACTTATAAATTCTGATAAAGTCAAATGAAATTTTGTGTACAATCATCTTTAAACACATATCTCTCTATGTGTGTGTTTTTTGTAATTTCTATGTAATTTCAAGGATTTTACATAGGCCTATGCAATAAGCAAAGGGGATTTATAAAATTCATTATTGTTCTATAACAGTTATAGAACAATAATGAATTTTATAAAGTTTATAAAAAAGAGGTCAATACACTATATATACCGCTAGTTACTAGTGGTATATATAGTGTATTGACCTCTTTTTTAGGTATAACTTTACAAAAGCACAATAATATGCTCACACCTGCATATGATACATGTATGTGCATGCTTGTATTATTAGAAATAAGAAAATTTCTTTGCTTGTGCCTCCTGTTCACAGAATTAGCAATACATGCCTTACCATCGCTGCAGTATATTACTAAACTTCTATTGAGGGATAATGTAGCGACACATCTCTATATGGTTATACCAAAGATCGTTATGGAAGAAGCGGTGTCACTTTCATTCTGTTGTGATTCAGTGTAGCTGTTTGGAAGAGAAACACCCGAGCAATGCGCCATCTTTGTGCCATGAAAATTGCCTTAACGGGCAACGGCGTCGGGTAGGCGTCGCATAGGTAAAAGATATAGCCTTGAAATAGGGTCTCGTGCAACTGTTTTTACTATAGTGCTCTATGGAATCATGATCTGCTTGTCACCCAGCATAGAACTTTGACACTGGTGCACCCAGGTGTCACTACACCATCACTTTATGGGAACTTACTATAAGTATAACAAGATCTCTTTAGTAAAAACCTTGATTTTTATGCAACTGGAAAAGGGTTAGTAAACATGTCTAGGCTTTCTTATGTTGTCAAGAGTTGAACATTACAGATTCACTAAACAGACTATGCAAAGTCACAGTGACGTCATAAGAAACACTGGAGATATTCAGCTTATTTCACAAATTATTATCATGTATTCTTCCTGCAGCTGCAAAGAATATGCGATACTTCATCATTTTAAGGATCCCATTATTGACTAAACACCATTCTCTACAACTCTCTAGCCTGTCTTCAACAGTGTTTTATTGCGTGCTTCGCGGTTTCAAAAAATGGACATTTGATATTGCGAATAAACGGTTCGCAATCTATCAGATATTATTATTGTAATAAAACTTATCAATTGGTTGTAATATTTTTTGTATCTTTCAACTTAAAAAACTAATTTTTGTTTGCGGTAACTTGTAAAATTTATTTCATGGATGACGGTGTGTATAGGGAAGGCCATTGAATGAGCTTCTTATAAAGCTAGAAAGCCCATGCATTTCAGTTCCAGTATTACTCACTCTGAAAATTGTCATGTCTGAGATAAATTGCCATTACACAATTATATTATTTATAATATTGGTGATATTTGTTTAATTGGTTGCAATTTTCGAATCGTTTCCCTTAAAAATCGTCACCAAACAAATAAATCGCCATATCGTGAAAATCTAGTTCTATTTACGGTCTGTGTTTAAACCCTTAAATTGCCTGTCAGAGTACATACTAATCTACATTTGTGATTTAGTGGAGAGAGAAATTTAAGGACAGATGTCCTTTGCCACCACCAGAAACCTTTTCTGGGAATTCACTCTCGGCCTGCCGTTCACAGGCCATATACCCTGGGCCACAAGGAAACAGCTCACTGAAGCATGTCAGCTAATTTCTACAGTCAATCCTATTGCTTTCCGATTGCAGTGAGAGAGCCAGCAGAGATAATTGGTATTCTAGCTTAAAGATTATTAGCGTTTCCTGCAAAACCAACAACCTGTGTCTAATCCCAGATCTGTCATTTAAGCCTCAAAACTTGCTTAGTCAGAGTGGTAAGCAGACATCATCTCAAGAAAAGGTGAAAATTTGGAAGAAATTGAGTGGAATGATCGACTAGTGTTAATAGGGTAACAACATTTTGAAAACTTTTACGGTTTTTGACGTAGAAGTCCAAAGTGTCTGCTGAATTGTTTTAGCAAGCTGGAAAAATGACAACTCCAAATTATTACATAAAGCTGGGTATAATTTACTAATCACAGATATTTACAATTACAGATATTAATCATGATAATATTTGCTTTTATTAGCAGGTGTCACTATTTTACAGTTTGATGCCTGTAGTATCACACAAGGTTTTTATCAGTGAAATGCCATACCTGAGTTTTGAAGTTTCTGTAGTGTTTTCCTCTGTAGACACATTTATTCAAGACGAACTTACACAAGATTTTAGTGGATTTTATCAGAAAGTGTCGGTATTTTTTATCATTTGCAAATGTTCTTGATACTTCAAGTGATTTGACGGCCAAATTGTTTCAAAGTTAAATTTGACAAAGCTTCCTCACAGTTGAAATGATCAGAAAAAATGCAGACAAAATAATGTCGGAAGTTGCTATCATTACTATAGTTCATATCTGCTATTGCGTTCAAGTTGCAGCATTATGGGTCTCTATTCTGCCGGTCTCTTTGCAACTATAGAAATCGTAATCAAACTCTCCCTTGATCTGAGCGTTTTAACACCGATCAAGTTTGGTTGATTTTAATCATGAAACATCTTGGCAGTCAGATTACCTCAAACATAAAAAATAGTCGCAAATGATAAAAAGATTCCGATACTTTCTGGTAAAATTTAATAAAATTTTGGGCAAGTTCCTTCCTTCCTTTAATCAAGTTAGCATTTGATTAAAGGAAGCGCATCTCGATAGTTACTAGCCTAAATGATGAATCATTGAAAGCTAAAGTCTATAAACCAATCTATTTGGTTTTATTATAGACATTAGTCTTCAGTTGTTATGCTCTTTTTGTTTCAAATTAGTTATTCATAGATAAATTGAGTAAAGACAATTCAGACTATTTCTGTCTTGAATTTTGACAAAAACTTGTAACAGAAAGTTTGTTTTTGCAATACAAAACAAACTTTTCAAAAGCATTTTTCTTTAGCTGATGAATATCTTTTTAATCCAAGCTGTTCTCAATATTTGTATAAAAGAAGTATTTGTGTTATAGTTGCTCTAGGGTAAAACATGTTCTTGTTTTTTACCTGATGGAAAATTATTCAGCAAATGACGTTTGTGCTAGATATAATATTTTTTGTTCTAGCAAGCGTCTTGTGGAAACATAAATGGTCTTATTGAGATCTCTTTTTAATTATTTTGCAATGCTTTACTTAGTGTATTGGCTGTAAAACTTGTTTTTCCCAAAAGTTAAGCTCTTCTATGAATAGGCTGAATACATGAAAAAAGTTTTTACAGAATGAATATTGTAAATTTTTCTCAATTGGTACTATAGAAGGAGTAGAAGGTGGCCTACTTTTTGGTAAAGCTTTAAAAGTGTGTAGGGGAGATTGGTTGAGAGATTAAAGCTGAATAATGCTATCTCTCACCGGTTCAAACTGCATCAGGGAGGCAGAGAAACTTCCATGACAAGTGAAAAATACTGTAAAAACCTGAAAAAATATGCAAAAAATGTTTCAACTAAATATTTCAACAACAAAACAGGTTTAAAAAAATTTTGCATCAACAAAATTAAAACTAGTTTGGAAGCTTGAAAATATCAAGTTAGTATTTTTATTAAAAAAAAATTTATTTTCTCCAAAATTGATTTCAGTTATAATTGATTGGGTCAGTATTGATTTTAACTTTGAAATTCTCATAAAGTGGTTCAAACCGCAGCAAAAAGAACTTGGTGATGGTTTTCAAGTGGTAAATTATAAGCCATGGAATGCTACAAAGGAAACGGCTGTGAGTCGTATGCCAGGGTAACTGATGATGTCATCCCTAATCCTGTTTTATCTGTAAATATCTGATATCACAGTGGTTTAAGGTTGTTTCATAAGCTGTTATGTTCTTTAAAGGAGTCTCTGGTTTTGAAAAAAAATCATTATCAGATAATTGATGCTAAAAATTTACTGCGGTGCTTGAAGCAAATTAGTAACACTAGTACCCTGACAGTTCATCTGGTATGAAAGGTGGTTCAGTGGGACAGGTGATACAGTATCAGTCTACCAGGGTAGAAGTCATAGAATCAAATCTTGTTGAACGCAGTCTTCTTTAACCTCATAATGTGGCTCAAACAGATGAACAAATGAACGGACACAGCACCTATTATAGTAAAAAAAAGTTTAAATCACCTCAAGGGTCGGAGTTGTGTATACTTTACAGCTGTCGAAAAGCTAATCAGAAACATTTTTGTGTTGGGTTGTGATATGCAAGGTGAGATAATAGGTATTTTTTTGCATTTTTTTACATATATAGTGATACAACCAAAATTTTCCAAATCTAAGCCGATGCATTCCGGACAAGTTGAACCTATAAAAGCCTATTCAAAATACTAAAAGCAGCTGCAGCAATCAACTCAGCAAACAAATGTTATATTATGACAAGAAATATATATTATTACAGTTCATTGAACTTCTAAAGATGACTTCAAGAGTTCCTTAGAGTTCAGAGAACTCAACCAGTCAGATTACTTCAAACACCAAAAACAGTCGCAAATTATAGAAAAATGCCGGCATTTTTTAATAAAATCTACTAAAATTGTGTGCAAGTGCATCCTTAAGTATTTGTAAAGACTAAGCAAGCCTAAAGAAAAGGCTAATCATAAGGTAAACACAATAACAAGTGAGTCAGATGGAGTTTAGGAAGATAATCTTCCACAAATGGATTAGCTGCAGAGATTAAAACTAGATTATGATTGTTTGTTTACATATTCAGCCTTCTGTTGCTGATTGGCTAGTCCTCGATAGTCGACATGGACAGTAAACTTATATAGTGTAAGA
Source organism: Watersipora subatra (assembly GCF_963576615.1). Classification (NCBI taxonomy): domain Eukaryota; kingdom Metazoa; phylum Bryozoa; class Gymnolaemata; order Cheilostomatida; family Watersiporidae; genus Watersipora; species Watersipora subatra. The sequence goes on from NC_088718.1 coordinate 10,261,336, forward strand.
TTTGCGGTGAAGATATGTAAAGTGTATGCCTTACATAAGGTAACTTGATTTCGATAGATGTTTTCGGTAATTGTTAGGTGAACCATCATTTGTGTGGATTAAATAAGTCCATTCTACTTATGATTGTCTGTGTTTCAGGAGAACGAAAGTGAGCAAAGCATACACTATGTGATCTCAATAACACTTGGAAAAAAATACTTCAAAATGAGGCCAACCCTGAACTTGACCTTGATGAGTTTGCACAAAATTTTGATAAATTTTACCAAAAAAGTATCAGTATTACACCGAGTATCGGTTTTGAACAAAAGTGTTTTTGGGTATACTGGTTTGGCACATGCTTAATTGTGATGATTAAAAATACAACACCTTCCAGCTGATACCTATTTGACATGATCACGTTAGATTTATTGTCATTCCTAATTAGACAGAAGAAAAAAATCGGGTTTAATTCCTCTCCTACTGCTGCCAGTAGCCTTTGCAGGCATCAGATCAATCATAGTCTGTTGTTCCTTAGTAAGAATCTCTAGACAATTACGCTATAAATAGTCTTACAAAATTAAAATAAACATTTGATGCAGTGACATTGTTTAGATGTCAAAGTAACCAACTTCAAAGATTTTTAATGAACACATGTGCATGTTTCAGCAGTAAAATAATCTACAATCACAATCTTAAATTCAAAATAAATTATAAAACTTTGAATATGGAAAATCTTGATCATACCAGATTTGTTTGATTAGATTTCTACTTGAACAGAGGAAGACATTTGAGGTTGAATGCTTTTCTTATTGCTGCTAGTAGCCTTTGCCGGCATCAGGTCAATTATAATCTGTTGTTCCCCAGTGCAATAGATTAGCATGTATAGCATAATAGCATATATCACTTATTGCATTCAAGTTGCAGCATTGTGAGCCTCTATTTTGTCAGTCTCTTTGCAACTACAGATCCCCGTAATCGTACTCTCCTCATCTCAAACATCCAAAACAATCGCAAACGATAGAAAATTTCCAATAATTTCTGGTAAAATCTACAAAGCGTTTGTGCAAGTTAATTTTTACGTTTTAAATAATTGAAGAAACATGAATACGCAGAAGAAATTTTATTTAAGGCTGTGGTACTTATCGTAACTGCTGCACATATTACATCACTAGTAGAGAAGTTTTTGATCCACGATTAATTTCTTCAAAAGTAGGTCAAAGCCACTAAGACAGACACACATACAGGAAGCACAATCTCTCGAGACTATCTATTTCTCCCTTTGAGTATCAGAAATAAAATTTCATTTATAATTCACCTACTACTAGTTGTCATGTTCATATACTGTATATACTGTTATATGTTATATACTATAACACAGTAGTATTTTGAATAGACTCAAAATTATTAGCAAATTTGAAAATGTTCTAGATATTGACACATATTGTGCAGTAAAACACAATGCATTAAGAAAAAAGCTTGTTTTTGACAAATGATTAAAACCTAGACATAGAGTGTATTTGAATCAGCACAAAAGATTGTACGCACAATCACGGGATTTCTACCAGACCGTTTTTGGTAATATAGTAAATTTTTTGTAGTCCTCATTTAACAAGGTACCTGTTTACTGACAACTCGGAAAACGACAGACTATAAAACTGTTCCAATATTCCTGTAACACAAACTCCTTCTAATTACGACTGTACAATGACAGTGCAGTTTTGAGTGTAACTGTATGGTATCGCATACGTATAGCAAGTTAGGATACATATAGTAAGTCGGTTAAGGCAACACAGCTACCCTCTCCCATCTCTCAGTCAGTATCTTCCTGTGTTAGTCATGCTCTAATCCCCACTCTATCCAATTAATACTTTACACTTAATACAGCTGTTTATGTTGTATTATATAATAAAAGGATAAATAATAAAAAACAAAAAATACAGTATGTACAGTGCTTATTACATGCTGTATTAAACTTTTTCACACTGTTGAAAAATAACTGTTGTCAATTATTAGTTATGCACATGGTGGTTGCTCATTACGATCTCTCACAATCCATGGAACTGCCAAGTGTACTAGCACAGCTATAATAAGAGCCATGCCCATCTGACTGAAACCCTGGCTGAAGGTTAAAAAAATTCAGGGTTCAAAATTTTGACTTTCAGGGTGGTAGACCAACACTGTAACACCAATCAACTGCCTTCCAGTGTTTCACGGTACTTAGTACTGTACGTATGTGCAGTACTGGCCTTTTTGTCCTCATACGTATTGTTGTATGATGGCGAAAAGGCTAGGCCCATTCTTTCTGATATTGTAGTTTAGTCTAAGTTTTAAAATATTGAAATATATTACTAGCATATTAAATAAGACTTTACTAACTACCAAAACAGTAACTAAGGCTTTACTAAGGAAAACAGTAGAAGACACCATATTGCCGATTGATGAAAAATGGCACAAAGCTATTTAACAACAAAATTGTTCATCGTTGAGTTTTCTGGAACAAAATACCTTGTTAAAGGAAAACTACCTTTATTGCATATACATAATTGTAGATGCACCTTCACATCATCATAGAAGAACACAGACGTTAACAGTTACTTTTCAGCAATATAAAAAAGTAATCAAAACACACATTTGGCAAATTGGTCAATAAACGATGAGCTCAGTGACACTTGTCACTCTTACATATACATCACAGATCGGGTAAAATTTTTATTTTATGATATTAAACGGCACATTCATATAAACATTGAAAACTAATCAAGGCATATAATCTACATAAAACTAAATAAATTTACACAATGTTTTTATGCGAAGATGACATAATCTTGACATTGTTACACCTTTGGCAGCATTATACTATACTATAAAAACATAAATATTATGCTGTTCAGTAAACTGAAAACCAGGAGATGTGCCATTAAGTCATATTAAATTTTATTTTTACATATAAAACATTATACATCAATGATGCTCGAGTTGTTTTCTCGCTTTACAAAAGCTGACACTTGACAGAATCCACATATTGTCTGTACTAGTACCATGACAATCAAGTGTGCTGTGAGAGACAATCATGCCAATTATTCCGGAAAGTTAAATGGTTGTAGATTAAGACAGGTGTTGAAGAGTTTCCTAAGCAAGCTGAGTGTTCAGGGTTCAAATCCAGCAAGATGGAATTTTTTTTCGACTTACACTTGTGGCTTAAAGCCTGGTTCCCATATACGTAGCAAAGCACCGGCGGTAATATCGCGCAGCAAAACACTTGCAGTGCTCGGCGCAGTTCAATGTTCACATAAAGCCACATCGTTAATAATACCGTAAACATAATTGCGTAATCAAATAAAACTTTCGCTCGCCATGCCGTTCTTATAATGGTGACCTTTACCCGTACAGTGCATTTCGAGAATGTTTTGCCTGCGGCCGTTTGCGAAATTTGAACATGCGCAAACTCTTGCATTGACCGCCGGCATTCACCGGCGGTGCACTGCGATCCGCGGCGTGTAGGTTCCCATTTTACCGCAATAGCCTGCAGTGCTGTCGCCGGTGCTTTGCGGCGTATATGGGAACCGGGCTTAAGACAGATGGATAGAAACGCCTCTTGTTATAGTAAAGACTCTAGTTAAAGACATGCAGTGGCAGTTATTTTAGTTGAGACCAAATTATTTGTAAAATAGATGAAACTACAAGCAGCTGAAAACATCAAACTGTCTGTCCGTCTAAATGCATGCTTAAATTGCCACAGGAGTACCTTTATGGCGTCTCATGCTTCCTCCATCAAATAGCATCAGTCTATAAAAACATTTCTAGTCTTATCTGTTGTTTAGAAATGTTTAGTAGTATATTTCTAACAACAATGCGTTCTTTTCCAGAGTGATACAACTTACTGCATTCACAGTCCCGCATCAACTATTACAAAATGGCTATTGCTCTATTTTATTTCTGCCAACTTTAAAATATAGAAGTCTCTTTAACAAAAATTCAAAGATTAAATTTATCTCATCTGCAAAAAATTTATTTGTGATTTAGAGCAGACTTTTCAGTTTAACCAAATTAAATCAAAAATAGTTCATATTAAAAAACATGCCTGTTTTTTATCATCTAAAGAAAACTTTTGCCAAAGATTTTCTCTAGATAAAATAAGTTTTTACTCTTTTTTGATATGCCTACTCTTAGTGGAAGATTTTATCAAGTTACCAACAGATATCTGATAGATATGCAATATTCTTGCAATATGCAATCATATCTGCAGAGTAATTACAGTTTAAAATAATAAAGCAAGGTTTCAGATTATATTTAGTGCAAGTACCCTGGTAGTCTAGTGTATGTGAGAGATTGTCAGTCAGGTGTTCTGATAATGTAAGGAGAATAAGTATACGTATAACTGTTGTGAAATACTACGAGGCGGCTGATCGGTCTTACAGTGTCGGTCTACCAAGCAGAATGTCACCAGTTGGAACCCTGTATGATGCAATTTTTTTAATCGTCAGCCAGGGTTTCAGTCAGATGGGCATTGTTCTTATTATAGCTCTGTTAATACACTTGGCAGTTCCATGCACTGTGAGAGATCATAATGAGTAATTCTTGAAGTGACAAGTATGTATGTATTACAACCAACTTCAAATGAGAAAATGGTGCAATTCTAAACGTAATTGTCAAACACATAATATATTTGCAAAATATATCAAGAATAATCATGCAACAAAAATAACTAACTTATAAGTATAACTTATATAGTATATAACCTATTCTACATGGAAGGACTCAGTTTTCAATTAAAAAAACCAGTGATAAATAGAAACCATCAACCTTTAGATATAGTAGTATTCCAGACAGTCATAAAACAGAGTGTTCGGCTTGTACTAAACTAAACGAAATCAAGTTCAAAAGACAGGCCTTGCACTTGATACAAAAACGAGCCTCTGTCACCTGTCGCTATGCATGTATATGCTGTTTATATTAGCAGAGTTCAAGGACAAGGGAGTCAAGAGAGACAGACCATGAGCTCATAGTGTAGGCAGATGATGTGATTCTGAACTTCAAATTCTGCAAAAGAATATAAATCAAGTAATTTATTATTACTTTAATTTTTTTTTGGCAATATGAGTTATTGTATTCAAGTAAACCCATGGATAGGTTGCACTTTTTTTACCAAAAATTCAGTTGTAAGTGATCGGTTATGATAAAAAATTGATAAATAAAATCAGTCGTAATCTTCCATTGAACATAAATGTAAAGTCATCGCTGTCCCCAAGTTGCACCAATTAGTGATTGTGATGACTCAGAAATATAAAAATGCTACTTGAATGCTATGTGTTGCACAATTCATAAAATAATTACTCAACAAATTTGAGTAACTTAACTTATAAGTAATCAGTCTAAATAATTTTTACTAAAACAAAAGCTGTGTTTGAAGCCAGCTTAATAATCATTACGTGTTTGTTAATAACTCCAAGCACTGTAAGTGTAAGTATTTCAGCCAATGTAATGAATGTCATGACAATTATTACATCATTATGGTCAGCTGAATGATTGGCGTGTAGCGAATTAAACTGCTGATCTGCAGAGCTGGAGGTGTTGAGATCAAATCCTCTGTCAAGCGGATTTGTTACTGGTAGGTTTTAATTGCTATAATTAGACACAATGATGACAGAAGAACAAAAGACTAGCAAAAAATAAAAAGATTCATAGATATGATGAGGTTGTAAAGTAAGTTAAATTAAATTTGTTAAGTTACATTATTAAGTTTGTAAAGCCTAACTTATGCATAACTATAATACATGTATTCATCAAAGATTTCTACTTGCCCACTGGCCTGATACTGCTAAAAAAAATTCAAATTTAACAGTGCGTTTATCCTATCTTTTTAGGCAATGTCACCAATAGAGCATGATGAGAGACCTTGATCCTCTTTAATTTTTTGAGTTCATTGCTGTGTTTTTATTTTGTGTACGCAAAATACTTCCATCGCATAATATAATGGCTCATCATAACGTATAGTTTCTAGACTTATAAAATTGAGCTTTTTATTATATGCATCGGTTTTTGTAACACCTACCAGTAGATTGGATTGGTTTTAGCTTAACTCAGATTATTATGCTAAACTTGGTTCAATCACGGATAGCCACTTTGACAATTATAAATTAGAGGCATGACCTATATGTATGTACAGGTACGATGTATTGGCGAGTATATATGGTACAAAATTTTACCATTTGCTACTCAAAAGTAAAACACCTAGATGATGCTATTATAATTCGCATCTTACAAGATGTTGTATTTATTATATCCGCAATCTTCATGTTACAATCTTCATCTACATAGGATATAAAATTCTTGGACACTCTCATCGCAGTTAATCTTATTAAAGGCCTGTGCACACTATCACTTAAATCAAGTTTGTCTGTACGATGGACTGCAACGATTAGCTGTTTTTACGTCATCACCAACGATAACGTGGACACACTATGAGCGATTAGCTGTAGGTGATCGCTAACCAGCAACCAATTAGAAATTATGAAATTGCATTGGCGATATCGGGAGTCCTTTTGTTATCTTTTAATAATTTGATTATGCAACTCATCACCAGCGTAGTTCTTCGCCATGCTTGCGAATATGAATTGAGACCAATCTTCACAACTGTTGAAATTGGCTCTGGTGCGGTCAAAAAACAGCCAGCCAAGATGCTTACAGCTACGATTATTGGTGTCAAAGTTCAACGTGTTAAAATTCTATCGCATCGTCGCTAGCAACGATTGCATTGGCTGCTCATGGCAAAATGGCGTCATAGCAGCCAATCGTTGCAGTCAATCGCACAGCTAATCGTCGATATTAGCAATAGTGTGCACGGGTCTTAACTCTTTAGCCACTACAAGCCTCAAGCTACTCACAATCGTCGAGTTACTCACAAGCTTTGCTTTGGCGCATGGCCAAGAGCCACGGGTGCAGCTTTACTAGACTTCGTACCAAACATTTCTGATTAGTGAGTAGTCAAGTATACAGCCTATCGTATCTGTACTTATGTGAAAGGAAACAATTATCTGCATGTGTTGAGCCAATAGAAACTATGTTTACATCCCATTTTGAGCGTAGTTTCTCTTTGCAATAAGTTTATTATGTTAAGGTCAAGCGCCTTCCCTTAACTGGCTACTGCAATCCACCCCTGTTTCAGGCAGAGAAAGAGTGTATGAGTTCAAAGTGAATAAGTTTGTATTTGACTGTAAGCACCACAATCAATATACAACAGAGGCATTCACAACTCTCCTGGGAGCCTGGCCCATCTTGCCAAGTCACCCAACTTACTACCATATAAAAGGAAGGTGGATGTGTACAAAAACAAGTAAAAACATAGCACACGGTTGAAACTGAATATAATAATAATATAAAAAGAAGTATAAGTATGATTAAATAATTATTGGCGTCGCCGATTAAAAACGTACAGAGTAATAAGAAATAAGCATATACAACAGACAGGGGAGATGAATCACGATATTTAAAAGGACAAGACAGTATAAGGCATATAGGAGTAAATAAAGTAAATGCAACGTCCGCCACAATTTGTTATTGCAACTTTTTCTTAGCGATGACCAGTCATGGCAGACACATTACAGCTAAGAAGGTTTCCGCTAATTGTAGGTCAATTGAACTTTGTATCAAAAATCTTTTATAGAGCATGTAGTTCAAAGGTCATGACAGTTTTTTCTGCTCTTCTCAAAGACTAGGTTTTACTGTATACGTAATTATGTTCTGCAAAGGAAATTAATTTGGGAGCAAAAGAATTAAAGTAAACACACATAAATGTATTACATCTAAATTAAATATTTGAATGGCTGTAACAGCTATTATTTAGTAATTATTGTACATACCCTTGAGTTGTACCATCTCCAGCTTCGTGGGTAAAAGAAATTAATTGCACTAAAATGAAAAGAATTTCATTTATATTCAATTTGTATGCTTAAAATTATATATGTATTAATATATAAACAAATTTAGTTATAGGGCAAACTTTAATTATTTTTAAAAATATTAAACCCAAAAATTTGTATTCAAGTTAGTTGTTTGTTTTTTTAATACACCAATTTATGTATTGGTAAAAACAATTATTTTCATAAAATCAGCAGTTTTAATGCTTGCCATTTCAATACAATATTTTGTTGAAATTCATTCGAACTTGTGTTTTTTGTTTTTCCACTTTTTTACCCAAGTGATCTGCATAAATAACAAACTCATGACTTCAAATAATATAAAAACACCTTAGTACTACATATCCCAGAATTACTAGAGTTCATCTTAAAGTCGATGAAGGTCGTAACATCTGTGAATCTTTTAGGATTTCTCTAAACTTGCTTGCAAACTTGATAACAAGTTTCACTGAGTTTCAACAAGTATAACTTTATTGGAAGTACAAGTATAAAGGGCCTCATGAGGATAAAACTTATTTTTAGCGAAAATTTATTTTCGCTGTTCTTTGAATAATAGTTTAATAATAACAAATTTGATTATTTCTGCATTAAAAATAGGTGTGAACAGCAGCTATTATAGACTAAAGCAAGAAGCAATTTTGTAACAGCCAAAAATGAAAAAGATTCATTTAAAAGAATTCACCTTGAGGTTGCGATGCCAGTTCGAGAGAACCAGTAGATGCCATCATACGAATACTCTGTTTTCACCTGTACGTTGTTTAGTTTTACTCCAAAGTGCAAACACCAGTACCCTGTGGCTTGCAGCATTTCAGATTCAATTGATACCCGATCCCAAAAGTTCTGCAGCATATGAAAACAGAAGTCAGCATTACAACAAACCTAAGTATTTCATGTAACTGTAAAGCTTCACTGTGATTTAATTGTTTGGTGGGAATTGTTAAGATAGACAATTTGAAAATTACCACCATTAAGGAAATATCACCAATCTATATTTCTCGCTCTAAGATCGTGTGTTCATCAGAAATCCGACTATAGATCTTACATTCTTGTAATGAATAATCCATACTGAAGAAGACTCGATCTCAGACCAAGCTATTCACCAGTCGGACACCTTGACCACAAGACTACGGAAGTTGAATTGCTAACCTGCCAATATAGCCTGTCATATATACTACTAGCTGTGCCGGGTGGCACAGCTAGTAGTATATATGATAAAATCATGTAATAGCGATTTATCTCACACCTGACGATTTTTAGAGTGAGCGATATTAGAACTATAACGCGTTGGCCTTCTAGTCCTAAGATAAGCTTATTCCATGGCCTCCACGTACATGAGCATTCATGAAATAAATATTTTTGACTATCACAATCACAAAACAGTTTTTTTTTAAGTTAAAATATACAAAAATGTTAACAAGAATGAACAAGTTTTTTTATGTGATGTTAATAATATCGGTAATCTATTTGCAAAATCAAATCATCTGGTAATTATTGGAAATCCTGAAGCTCTAACTCTATGTAATTGTGGCATTATTGAATTATGAATTCTAAAACTTTTATAAGTTATATTCAGCCTTTCTGTAGTAAAAGGTTTTCAAGCTCTTTTAGTACTCTATTTTAAAAAAGTATACGGAGCTCTATGATTTAATTTATATTTTTATCAAATTGAGATTTTTTCCAACTGAATGTTTGAGTAAGGTTAACTTACTTGCTAACAAGCTTAAATTTGCATTTTTGCAAAATTTCCAAGTTATACTAAAATCTATATCAATAAATTCCATTTTGTGACTTCTTGTGTTTATTAGGCAATACAAACTGGATGCGATTTCAAAATTTTTAGCCAATTATATTTAAATTTATGCATATGGTCCATGTCATCTACTAAATTAGCGAAAATATTTGGTTTCAAATCGTTGTCGGGCTCTTAAGAAAAATATCAAGAAAAACTCAAAAATGTGCCTTTGTTTGCATTAAGGACAATTGCGATCAATGAACATGAGTTGTCAATAAGAGCACTGGAACACTTTGCGTTAAAAATCTACATACGCGCTGCGAGCTATCTCATTAGAAATCATAAAACCACATGAAACCACGTGAAACGGCAGGCTTAAACACAAGCTTAAAGAAAGTTTTATTAGATATTATTAGAAGGTATTAACATTTTTCTATCGTTTGCAATTGTTTTTGTTGTTTTAAGTAATCTGAAAGCCTGAAAACATGATCTCGGTTAAAAAACTCGGAAGAAAAGTCTGTGCCAAAATGGAGCCACTAGTTGAACGGCTGCCTGTCTGTCTCGCTATTGATATCAGCTGTGGCGTTGAAGTTGCAGCGTTACGTGTCTCTAATCTGTCAGTCTCTTTGCTGAAGTGCAACTATGGACATCATAATCACACTTTTGTTTGAATTTGAACTTTTCAATCACAAACAAGTTTTGTCGATTTCAATCTTGAAATATCCTGGCAGTCAGATCACCTCAAACAACCAAAAGAATCCCAAATGATAGAAAAATCCCGATAGTTTCTGTTGAAGCCTATTAGAATTTTGTGTAAGCTCACTTTTAATACTCGCAATTTTATAATTTAAAGAAAACTTTGGCAGCATTCTTAAGCTGACCTTAGCAAAGAAGACAGCTGTTGTTATTCAATTTTTACTTAGTAAACTGTAAGTCAGCAAAACTCAGCTGACTTACAGAAAGTTTTATTTATTTTATTGCTGCGGCATATAGAAACTTGCTGTCAATAAAAGCAACTATTTGCATGTACATGTACGCCAGATAACAAAGTCTGCTAGGAAAGCAAACAAAAGAGAGTTGCTTGAATTTACTCTGCAGTTGCTGGCCTTCAAAAAATATTTTAGTAGCTAATTTTACTGTTTATTTTTTAATTCAGTATCAATAAAACTTTGAATTAATTAGAGCCACTTTAGCAACTTTGCAGTATACTGTCATTCAGTTGCTTCCTACAATCGTTTTAAGCATTTAAAAATCTGATGATTTTAATTTTAACGCTGGTCTCTTTGTCCCCTGATTTAAAGAATCACTGTTCACTATAAAGTTTCTTGCAATGGAAATCGTTTTTGTTTTTAAAAGAATTGTTTTCTTCTCATTAATAACTCTTTTATTAGAAACCTAAGTTCATTGGACTACGAAAACTTGTGAATTTTACAATTTCAATTTACCTGAAGGCATACTACATCTCATTGAGTTCCACTATGTTCATTTCTTCAAGTAATCTCAACATTGTCTGCTGTTTGGAGCTCCTATTAATAAATTTAATTTAGAAATTTTGTTTTTCTAAAATATATTGTCATGCTTTACAATTAGTGACTTATAACATAGTGCTTTTTAACAATACTAAATTAATATTCAAAAACCGCAAGTTTTAATCAAATTTGGCTTATAACAAGTATTTGTCTATGAAGCATGCAAAATAAATTACACTCTCATTTTGCGTTTTAAACTTACCCCGGCAGCATGAAGATAGTATCCGTTTGCAGAAACGCTTGTGCTATCATAATCAATATTTTCTACTGAGTGAAAGTTAGTTGTACTTTGGGCAGAAAGGTAAAAGGGAGAAACCGTACGTCCATCTATGACAAAATGGTTGCTTAGTACACACTTTCCATCCTCTTCCTTATAAGCAGACGGGTCACAGATGCAACTGTTTGTAGCGATGTTGCATATGGAGTGTAAAACTGCTGAGTGGCAAGCAGTTGAATGCTGCACCGAACATTTGCAGTCTTCATTTAGTGTTGAGCAAACTAAAAATGAACACATCAGCATTCTTAATTGTGAAAGTATAACGCTAAACCACGAACTTGGTTTCAAAGTCTTTTTAAACAGTAATGGTGGTTCACTTATTGTTTTGTAAATCTTAGATACTTTTGAAACCATGCAAGAAAAAAGTTATTTTAGCATACATTTTGAATGCAATTTTGCTCTCTGAAATTTCAAATTGTTTTTGTTTGAAAGAGCACTGAATAATAATCTGTACAGTCATACCTCAACATATGAGTGTTCCGACATACAACCTATTTGAGATACGAGAAAAATTCTGAGAAAGTTTTTGTCTTCAGATATGAGACAAACTTGAGATACAAGCATCTAAGATGGTTCTCAATGCAAGCGCTATGTGACCAAATATGCAAAAAGTATTTCTTTTCAAATTAGTCTAAAAAATTTTTAAAAAGGCCAGCTAAAAATGAAAATGAAAGTGAGTCAGAAAGCGGGACAAAAAAGCCAAGCCGAAAAAAAAATTGGAACTGAAATTAGTTTAATGCAAGATTAAAAATTATTGTTAAATGTGCAGGTGTATAGTAAGCTAAGATCATTTGAGTTAAACTCTGCTTGATTTTAACTTAAATTTAAGTTAAAAACTGCTGAAAAATGCGCTGTATTTCACATTCACAGTTAAGCAATAATCAGGGTAAAGCTTTTACAGTTGGATAAAACTTTATTTTGGTATGAACTTCTATTCTCATGTGTTGCATTTAGTAATTTATGCATAGAGCTTTTTAAAAATGCTAAACTAAAATATTTAAAAATAAAAAGTTTTCAAAGATTTTTAAATACTGAATGATGAACAGTTAATTATATTGTTATGTATTGATTTAAAAAATACAAAATGCTAGCAAAATTAAGTTTTGAATCAGTAAAGAATAAAATGAGACAAGTTAAACAAATAAAAATTACAGGTTGCTGTAAAATTGCATATCCTAAGAAAATAGTCTGTTCTACAGCCTGTATGTTATTAAAGGTGGCAAGCCAGCTTATTTTGTGGTCCAAGAGTAGGCTGGCCTAATACATTACATTACTAGCCAGAAAAATATGAAGCAGGTCAAATGGGCTACTGGTCCAAAATAGACTAAATGGACCCAGACTGAAAACATAAACCTTGTGCAGTGCTACTCTATGAGTGAACTTCAGAAGTGGGGCTACTTGAGGTGGATGTGACAACTGCGGATATTGATTTGCTCTTAATTGCCACTGACAGCTAAATAACTTGCAGCAATGATGATAGTCAGAAAACAGTTGATATCATAATTTAAGGCAGATGAAGTCAGATGAAAGGTTGCCAAGTGACCTCTACCAAAAAAGAATGTGCGCCTAAGCACACCATCTGCATTATGTTTCCGTGATGCGCAAATTTGAGCCAATTCACAAGTTAACCGCATCATGGAAATGGCATAAATCCGCATGGTAAGCAGGTTTTGCGATTTGCAAAACTTAGTCGAAGCTTGCGAATAATGAAAACAGCACTCGCGAATGATGCACATTAAAATACCACACCAACTATTCAATTTTAAACATTTTTAATACTTCCGTCGCTCTTTCTTGATTGAGCTTGCGATGCTAACACGTGCGTTGTTAACATGTACGTCGCTAATTACTAACTTATTGTGTACAACTCCTTACCTTTTTTCAGTAAGACGCCGAAGTCAATCCGCATCATGCGAACATCTATAGAAACACTTAATTTGCATGGTAACACAATTTGTGCACAACTCCAAATGCGCATGATGGGGGGCAGGTGCGTCATGGAAACAGTGAGCTGGAAAACAGGCCCAACATCTTACATTGACTCATTTGTTGAAGAGGACGGATCTTGAAGCTTACACCCTTGATTTGAGGGTCAAAGAATTTAGAGAGAAGTTAATTAACAAGATCTTAACTGCTACTGACCATGAAAGCAGGATACCATAATGGAGAATCTGCAATGGCCGCATCTAAGAAGCTGCTATAAGTTATTAATCTAGCACAGGAATCCATCCTAACAATATCAACCGCTGAGACTAATGTGCTACAGTTCAGCAGCCAGCATCCTAGCGGAGGTGACTCTTCAGCCAAGCATCAAACTTCTATTCCTTTTTAGCATTTGACATTTGAAATAAGATCAAGGGTTTGCAGAAGAAGGTTAGCAGATTCAGTAAAAGATCAAACCACAGCTGGAAGTGTTCAAATAAAGAAGCCGCAAAGGAAGCTCTAGAATCTTCCAAACAGGAGGTAATAGCACCACTAAGCTGATACACCGAAGAGTGAGATAACAAGAGAGTAAAAAATCTGTTTACCCATAGTCCATCAGGAGTATGTTTCCAGCTCAGAGGTAAACTGCAGACTAATGCCAGTTTCTCCAAAATCTAGCACCTCAAAGTTATGGAAGGGCATTTGGGCAAAAGAAGTTAGTCATAACACCACTGCTGATTGGCTGAACAGGCTCAAAGAGAGCCACGAACACATTGTGGCCCATCAAAGACTCATTATCCCTGAAACGGACACTAAGTGCAGAGTGCAGCGTCTGAAGAACCGGGCAGCAGATGAACCTGACATGATCCAAGCGTTCTATTTGAAGAAATTGACAGCATTACACACTAGAATGGCAGAGCAGATGAATGCCTGATAGAAGAAGATGACTATCCATAATGACTCAAAAAAGGATGAACTGTACTTGTGATAAAGCACCTAAAACAGGGGCTGCTACCCAAGTACTACCAGCCAATAACATGCTCTCCGGAAACTGCTCTCAAAGGTGCAGACAAACTAAATGAGTGCATGAGTCAGCATATGATTAGTTCTAATAAAGGAATGGGATGCAACACCCGAGTAGCCAAACATCAGCTGCAAATGTATTGGACAGTCTTTCAAGACAGCAAGATGAGGCATAGGCCTACCAATCTTGCTGTGGCTTTGAATGACTACATAAAAAAGCTTATAACTTTATTCTCTCTATTCTCCATAGCCGGATCTTTGAGAGCCTAAAGCCTGGTTCCTATATACGTCGCAAGCAACGGCGACAGCACCGCAGGGTTATCAGTGGTGAAATGTGAACCTACGCGCCAAGTACCGCCGGTAGTTGCCAGCGGTCAATGCAAGAGTTCAGCGCTGTTCAACTTTCGCAAAGAGCTGCAGGCAAAAAGCTTCTCAAAATTCTCTGTAAAGGTAAAGGTCAGCAATTTCTAAACAAATGGCGAGCGAACTTTTTTAATGCGATTATTAGCGATGCAGCTTTATGCAAACCGAAGCCACCGAGCCTAGCGTCGCAAGCTTTTTCTGCGCAAGATTACCGCCGGGGTCTCGCAGCCGATATGGGAACCAGGCTTTAGGTTGTGCAATGTCCACTCTACCCATATGACAATCATCAAGAAGTCGATGATCCACTGAAAGACAGAACTGAAGAATAATAGCATGAATCTGGCCTATTTCAATATCAAGAGTTTCATCTATCAATGTTGCCCTCCTTATTACTGCTGCTCTTCAGCTTATGTCTAAACTCTCTTAGAAATGTGCTAGTAGAGGCCCTATATGTGGCACCAAGATAAACTACCCCTTCTACATGGGTGACACTAAGCTGTATGTAAAGCTCGTAATGAACATTGGTTCACCAATGCAACTTACTCTGGTCTACAGCAAGGATATTGGAATGACTTGTGGCATTGAAAAATGAAGAAGGTAATCCTCAAGAACGGTTATACTGTGCATGCAGATAACCTGAAAATGATAACTGGTACCATCAAGTATATATAAGACAGGTACAAGTACTGAGAGAGTATTCAAAGTGACATCAACCTTGAAGCTAAAGTGTGTAGTACTTGCTGCAAGTGCGTCGCACTTTGGTAGCAAATTTATTTACTTGCTGCCAAAGTGTGTCACAAGTAAACACATTTATGCAAGTGTATTTTATTTACCAAAAAAAAGAAAGTGTTTGGCAGGACCAACAGTGCCAGGTCAATGCTAAGAACCAAGTCACAGCAATAAATGCTATGCACTACCAGTAGTTAGGTACCCGGTAGACATATTACGGTGAACTGGGAATCCATCAAGGAAACAGACCCCAACTCCCAAGCTGCTGACCCTGCATGAAACACTCCACGCAAAGTCTGATACTGCTTGGTTATATCTTAATAAAGAAAATAGAGGCAGGGGGCTCTAAAATGTACATCAGACAGTAAACGAAAAAAAACATAGTATAAAGTCTCCATTGTAAAACATAAAGTCTCCAAAATTCACCTAGGCAAGTTGCTAGCTGAACTTCACTCGATTGCTGTGACTATGGAATTACACACTGATTATGTGGAACACGACTGCCACACCAAACCTTTCTACGGTGCCTACCACTGACACGTATTTAAGGTCGGCAATCTCTAGAAAGCATATATGTGGCTGAGCTAAGGTCACCAGCCAATACATAGTTGCTCATCATGGCAGTCCATGATCAAGTGATCCCAACTAGGCAACTCTAAAACCAAGATCTACCACATTAAAATGCTCGAAGACAAAGTCTGCGTAAGGATTTCCCAGAGACCATCCAATGCATCATCAATGAATGCAAGCAGCTAGCAAGCAATGCAGACACTGATCAGCATAATCATGTTGCAAGTGTAGTGTACAAAAGTCTATGCGATGAGTATGGCCTCATCAAATTACAACAGTGGTGAGAAGCTCCTGATAAGGTCAATGAGAACGACTGTGCTAAGCTCTTCTAGGACTTCTACGTCAGAATGAATAAACATGTTTTGGAAAACCAGACAGCCATGGTAGAGAAGGACAAGAAAAGTAGAAAGGCTACTATAATATATATATATATATATATATATATATATATATATATATATATATATATATATATATATATATATATATATATATATATATATATATATATATATATATATATATATATATATATATATATAACACTGCCAATGGTTGCAAAATAGGAAAAGGAAAAAAGGAAAAGAAAAGAGAAAAGATTAAAGAAAATTATTTTTTTCCAAGAAGATATTGAAGGATTCAAGCATATAGGAGCAACCTTAGATCAACTAGCCATTTTAGTATTAGGTCAAATTTGGCTTCAACGCAAGTCAATAGCAGAAAAGCTCGCTATTTGGAACAGCTAAGATCTTGAGGTACGACTGCTCAAACTCACAGGTCTCCTGTAGGAGACCCGAGTTTGGCCAGACATTACTACCGGCTTTGGTTTATAAGGCTAGAGAAACAATTTATACCTGAAAGTATATCTATTTATTATATATTTTATCTACATGTATATAATATATAATAGATATGTGCTATATGTAAGTCCAAGGCTATTTCACTCATTTTGAAACAGTAGCTCATTTGTCGCTGCCTTGTCTTGGTTCAGCTACAGACAGTGCAGACCTGGTTTGAACGGGCAAAGTTCGAGTCAGCATCAGAGTCATTATGGAGGTTGCAGACATTGTATAAGCAAGTGTCTATATATAGATGTATGACCAGATTATTATTGTTAATGTATTTATTATATTGGTATATTTTTGAAGTTATGTAGTTTAATAGAACTGCATGTATCTTACATAATAAATAGAACTCCAGCCATAACTAGACTGATAAAGAACTCAGTTTCTGCAAAAAGGAGTGCTTGCCAATTGTTGATATAGCGTCCTATTTTTTGATAACAACTTTTTTTTTTCTTGTAAGGTATGCTGGTTGTTAGCTTCAAAATTAGCTTGCCTACTGCTTATTATAACAGTAACATTAGCCATAGGAATTTTCCGTTCTGTCACCATTTACGTTAAGTGGTGTAATATATTTTTATTTGATTATTATTTTTATTTATGATAATTATTTTTGATATTATATAGTTTAACACAATTGCATGTATCTTATAGCATAAAATAAAATTTAACTATACATAAGCTAAGAAAAAGCTTATTTTTTGTAGACAACAAGCGCACCAATTTAAATTGCTGGCATAACAATCTAAATTTGGACAAGAAAATGGCTGATTTTGTTGCAGGATAAGTTATGTAGGTAGCAGGATGAGCTGCGTAGGTAGTAATGGTGATAGAGATAAGCAGCACAGTAACATACACTAACTTACATCAATATAATTTTACACTTACTTTATTTAGGTTAATATTATTTGTATTTTTTATATTCCTTTTTAATTTTTTACATAACTGCAATGCTTAGAGAAACTTGGAACATCGTATGGTAAAAATCCATATCTACTCAAATTTGGCATTCTATGTTAAAAGTTAGTATGCTACAGAAATGGCTAAAATTCTGAAATGAATTATGCAATTTTAATGCTCAGTAGACCTTTCTGAATGTACGAGGGATTTTGAGCTTACCTGCTGCCAAGGAACAGACACCAGTGTTGTTGTAATAGTCAACCTGACACTCACAGGCATGGCTTGTGCTGTTGCAACTGGAGTGAGCAAGGGGTGCACAGATACCATCCCCTTTTAGCCCACAAAAACATGGCTTATCCGCCCCATCACAAGGATATACTAAAACAAGGCAGTACAATAAGATAACCATACGAAGGTAGAATCATCAAATTTGACGAGTCATTAACCAAACATGAGCAAAAACCATGCTCCGATGTTTTGTTCAAAAAAACTGTAGTTATGGTTTTTATTCATTTTCTGTTTCACAATCAAACACAAATTGTATGTAGTTGCATTCATTTAACAGTAATAATATTGCTATTAGTACGCTGACAGTCCAGTGTACCGTAAGAGATCATCAGGTGTAATACCTATGTATACAATCATTCTTAAAGATTGACTTGCAACAAAATTCACGTTACAGTTATTTGGTATTAAAAGGTTCACCATGTCTTACTCTGCTGTTTTATAGGCGCAAAATATGTGGAAACGTGATTGCAAGCTCTTAAAAGCTCAAAAACTAACATTATTTAAATGACTAATTATATATAGTGAAGATACCAGATGCAGAAACTGCAAAGATCCAAATAGCGCAAAAACATGGAGACCAGCCAAGTGGTATGATATGATTTGTTAGGACTATATCATTTATTCCGTTGCACGAATTAAGCGGATTTGGAATTGTGCACACATGGAGTTACTGTGCAATGAATGTGTTTCCATGGACATATTGCAGATTAATGCAGGCTCTTTGGTAAAAAAAAGATAAGAATTTTTATGCCAGAGGTAAAAGCGGCACATTCCAAACTGCTCAAATCAAAATGAGAGCAACTAAAGTGTGAGAAATGTGTAAAATGGAATACAACGTAGTTGTATTCCATTTTACAACTACGGTGTGGCCTTTTCTTGTGCATAATTCGCAATTGACATTTCCATAATTTGTTCCCATGAATATATATTTTGCGATAAGAACTTTCGAGCAACAAAACTTGCTTGACTCGTGTTTCTCGCTGTTTGCATCCTGCAGACGATACAAACTCGCAGATTAACTCTGTCATGGAAGCAGTCAAAGTATCGTTTACCAAACTGGTGCCTGATGACCAGCTAGCAGTGGTAATATAGTAAACACTAATCATGGTAGACACACACTTCATTGCTAGAAAGATAGACTGTGATCCATAAATATATATACACTTTAAAGATGAGCTTGTTGAAAATTTTAGTAGACGTAATCAGAAAATATCAGTGTTTGCTATCATTTGCGAGTGTTTTTGATATGTGAGCTGATATGACTTCCAGAATGTTTTAAGATAAATGTAAAATTGTAAAAACTTAATCGGGGTTAAAACGCTCTGATAAAGCAAAAGTGCAATTATGGCATATACTGCTGCAAAGAAACAGACAAAATAAAAACCGGTAATGCTGAAATTAGAACGCACTAGCCGATATTAACAATCGCAACAATATCAACTAATGATGCCATTTTGCATGACTTGCCCACTGAGTGTTTTAACTGCAATCAAGTTTTGATGATTTTGACATCCTGGCAGTCAGATTACCTCAAACATAAAAAACAATCACAAATGATATTAAAAACACCAATACTTTCTGATAACATCTACTAAAATTTTGTGTACGTCCAGCTTTCAATAGAGTTTCAAGTTAGAACCATGCTAAATTTTAGAATATATACAGCAAATGTAGGACTTACAAAAAATATCCACACACGTCTGGTTAACTAGCGCCCATCCATTCTGGCACTCGCACTCATCTGTTGACGAGTTGCACTGGGCGTGGCTTAAAGATGTACAACTGCTGCTAGTCAGCGAACACTTGCAGTCTTTTAAAAATTCTTCACACTGGATAGCTGAAAATAATAACTGTTGTATTATTACAAGCTTCTGGCTTCAATTTACTGTTGCAATAACACCAACAAATTCAGAATTCTTTCATATCTTTCTGTTTTGCATGCGTAACCACTTTTAGAACCAATACCAGAAACTGTTTAATCTTGTTAAAAAATTATGGGAACAAAAGAATTCTCAAAATAACTTCAGCTTTTATTAAACATGGATATATACCTATTTATCTGTTTTGTCACAGGAAGGTATGTTTGTATTTAATCATAACTAGTAGATGTGTAACGTAACACCAAATTACTGCCTTTTGAAGTTTCTGCCAATTGACATCACATAATAACGGATGCTTAAAAGCCCAAACCAAACAACTCGGATGGAAATAAATCATGCATAACTTTCAAGAGAACTTTTACTAGTAATTCTGTTCTTACACCAGTCATCTAAAAGCTAGCCTTCAAAACTGATTGAAAACGCCTGTCACAAAAACCTGTTAGTATATTATAACCTCAACCAGCCAGTCAAAACAGTATTAAAAATGAATTGACACAAAATTTTAGTAGATTCTACCAAAATGTATCGGTATTTGTCTATCATTTACGATTGTTTCCGGTGTTTGAGGTGATCTAATTGCTAGAATATTTCAAAATTAAAATTGACAAAACTTGATCGGGACTAAAATGCTCAGATCAAGCAAAAGTGAGATTGAGATGTCTATAGTTGCAAGGAAAGAGACAAAGATTAGAGAGGCCTAGCGCTGCAACTTGAACACAATGTGTGGTATCAACTGTCGTAATGATAACAACTTGTGACATCGTTTCGCAAATATTTTTCTTCCGAGCGTTTCAATCGTCAAGTTTTGTCAATTTTAATCTTGAAACATCCTGGCAGTCAGATCACCTCAAACGACAAAAACAATTGCAAATGATAAAGTAATATTGATACTTTCTGATAAAATTTACTAAAGTTTTGCAGAAGACCATTTTTAACAAAAATTGAAACTCTTCGTTGGTAGGTAATTCCTCTCTGATTTTACCCTGCATAATCTTTTTGTGTTTATCCGCATCTTAGATATTTAATCTGACTGATGTGCTTTTATCTATTTTTATAAAAGCATCATTACTTGCGCGATTGCTATATCACAATTAGTCACAAAACAGATTAATCTAACAACAGCTAAATAGTGATTTTATCGTAAATAATTTTAACAAAATGTAGTTAGAAGAAAGAAATTTACATCAACACACTTGTCTATACATGTCACTTCTGATAGGTCATAAGGATACTTACAATCTATTAACACGCATGCACCCTCATGCAACACATATCCAAGTCTGCATTCACAAGCACCTGTTGTCGCATTGCAAATGGTGTCATGGACAGCGCTGCATGCATTCTCTCTCTCATTGCATGAGCACTCCTCATTTGGCTGAAGGCAAACTAAAAAGATATAAGTTTTAATAAAGATTGCTCAAGGTTTGCAAATATCTTATGTCATACATAGGCTGAGGAACTTGATTCCTGTAGGTAATGTGATCACTAATTTAAATTGTCCTTTAATTTCCTAATTTAGTTTCTAAAAAAAATGTGTTTGCTAGTTATTGAACAATTTGTTTACGATAGAATTTGTAGAGTGTTTATTTGACATAAAAATTGGGTAGCCTATTACCTATTACAACACTGATATTAGCCTTAGAATTTTCCTGTTCTGCCAACATTTATATTAGATAGTAGAACAAATTTTCTTTACGATATAGATTATTATTTTTTATTTAACTATTTTTGAAATTATGTTGTTTAACAAAACTGCATGTAACTTATAGAATAATTCAAAATTTAGCTATGCATAGGCTGAGGGAGACTTTAATTTCTGTAGGCAAAGTGTTGGCCAATTTAAATAGTCGATATAAATGCCTATTTGTTGGAAACAGAAATGCTTGGCTTGTTGCAGAATGAGCTACGTAGCTAGAGGTAGTGATAGAGATACACAGCACAGTAACTTACTTTAACTTACGCCGGAATAAGTTTAAACCGACTTAGTTTATTTATTTCATTAAAACATTCAAAAGTTCACATCGCTCTTTACTATTTGTTGTTAAATTGATTGCTAGATATTTAGGATTGCTTTTTGCAAACGTAAAAGTTTTGGATCATTTTATCATTTATATTATCTTAACAAAATTGGACAGGATATCTAAGCCAACAGCAAATGATGGAAAAGCCAACCTAAAAGGTGTCTGTAAAACTATCCAGTTCCTCAATGCAGCCACATGTACTAACTCGTGGTATTTGATTCGTTTCAAAATCTTTCAGTAAAATGAATTTGCAAATCACACCTTGCTAAAGTATATTTCTTTGAAATGCTATTGATTAATATGATGGTTGTATTGAAAACTAGCTGCAGCGGCTGAATTTGTTGAATATGTTTTTTTTACTTAATCTTTGCAGTAAACCCAGCAATGGCTTAGATTTTCTTTTATTTTATTTCTTTTTATTTTAATTAAATAGTAGGCATGTAGGTGTTTGAGGAGCTGTTTCTCAGGAAAAAGATGCAGTTTCGAGACCGGCATCTTTAACAGTTTGATGGAAGGCATGGAGCATATATATGGAGCATATAGGGTTGTGTAAGTGTGGCCAAAGAATGTGGAAACGCACAGTGTGTACACAGACTAACAGACAGACATACAATGTCAGGGTTGGATTTATTGAAAAATACTCTGACCAACGGAATGTACCTGTAAGTCATCAAAAGTTGAAAATAATTGAAAAAACCGTTTGTAACAACCAATTTTATGGACCTTATGATGTAATTAAAGAAGCTTCTAGAGTTACTGCAATACATGGCTGATTTTTAATAAATCTATATTTTTATTTGTTGTGGACAAAAGAAGTGTTTCTATATCCCTTTCAAAAGAAAGTAAATTTGGCTGAGTGAATAGAGCGGCAAATTTCAAAAATTGGTGTGCACTGTTCGATTTACTTATGAAGCATAGTTTAGTGAGTGGTTCTACTAATAACCGATATTTAAGCATTTCTGCAAAGAAAGTAGCAATACAAGAATTCGATTTTCTTACAAGCAGCCTAAATTTAAATACTTCGAGCTGCAATCTTTCGTTTTTTCATGACGTCATTTTATCGTTGTCGGTCATCTTTATAGACAACTTTATCGTTAAAAACACGAAGCTTTTGCAATGATAATTTAAAAACGATGTTTTTGTTTGCAGTTTTTTATTATAGTATTAAAACAACATCTAAAAGTACTAGTAAATAAAAGAAAAACTGTCGTTTTTTACAAATATGGCGGCTTTTTCGTGAACGAGCGCATGTGCAAATGACTTGATGACATCAAAAAAATGATGGATAGCCTAAGACCCTTGACCTGCAAACAACAGGTTTGGATTTAATTCCAAAAAAGCCCCTGATTGTGATAAGAACGACATCCAACCTTAAATCCTCTTTGCAACTAGGCAGCTTCCCTCGCCACTAGATTCAAGCATGTTCAGACAAGATAACAGTTGTTTGTGCAACAATGGCTCTTAAAATATCATGCACAGCCTCTGCTTGCAAACAGATATGCAGACATACTCGATATTTGAAGAATTGTTTACACAGATATTCAGATTTTGGAAATATGCAGACTGTTTACAGTGGCATCAGTCGATTGTAAAACTGTAGAACTTTCTAGAGACCCGTTATACTAGCTCCCAGTAAAAGTTCACTAGCTACCTGTTCCACAGATAAAGACTGGGTTATCTGGATCATCTGATTTGCAGTAGCAAGTGCACTCGTGATTCTGAAAGGCATTTTCTGGGCAGTGAGCTGTTGGACACTCGTCTGCAATTGTCAGCCTGTTGATACTCAAAGTACATGAAACCATAAAAACGGTCACCTTGTAATGCCATGCATCATAAGTTTTATGGAATTTAGCACATTCTAAACTATTTTAACAGTCTTTGAAACTATAACTCATGTATACTAACTCTTTTACTGAGAAACCTTTTACTCGTTCTGACAGAATTAATTATTTATGCCGAAAGATTTTTGCTGACGTACACTCCGTGTTTTGGAGTTTCTGTCATGAAATTTTAATCTATTGCTGTCTGAAATCAGCAGAAATTTTTGCACAAGAACAAATGCATTTAAGAGACAAGATCCATGAATGATATTTTTCAGTGAATTAGTAAAACCAGCTGTAACAGAACAATGATATTGTACCAAAACACAGACTCACATTTTCTAATACAAAAACTGTAATTATCAAAAATATTTGAGCCCAAATGTTCAAGAATTTTACTAGCAGAAATACATTTTGTTCACAATATTCTGTTAACCCAAGCTAAACCGAAAATCAAAATAATTGCAGTATTATGCCGTGAATGCTTAGTAAAAACAAAACTAATTGGCATTTTTTGGCAAAATGATAGCTCGATATCTTAAATGTGCTGTGCCTTAATTTTGGGTTGATTTGTTTACTCTGTGAGTCATGATTAACGTTTTGCATTGGTACTAAGGCAAGTCGTTAGGCTTTCCAGCAGAATGAATGATATATGTGAGCCATTATAAATGGTTTTAAGTAGCAAAAGAGTCCAGTGCTAAAAACTTCTCACCATTGCAGTTGTACATGGCTGACAGAATCTGAATGTCTTTGAAAGATAGAGTTGGTGTAGTTCCCATGAC
The DNA here is from genome assembly GCF_963576615.1 of Watersipora subatra. Lineage (NCBI taxonomy): Eukaryota > Metazoa > Bryozoa > Gymnolaemata > Cheilostomatida > Watersiporidae > Watersipora > Watersipora subatra. The sequence goes on from NC_088718.1 coordinate 10,285,910, forward strand.
CTCTTGGTATCTCTCATCTACTGCGGTGATTGTATCAAGGCCATTGGATGTATAGTACTATGAAACAATATATCCTTTTAACAATATACCATTTTTGTGTATATCTGTAATATAGCTTTACAATCATTTTACTACAACAATTTTCTTCTAAAAGCCTTCTAATCACAGTATTCTACCAAAGCCACTATCCCATAATATATAGCCCATCAAACCTGCTCTACAAGTATATACTTTGAAACTGTATAGACGGCTTTAGATATTTCTAAAATTCCTTACACATCAGTAAATCTAAGATAGTGTTAGAGCTTTATGGACATATTTAGATAATTGGGCAGATTTTCCTAAAAGTCCTGATCGGCCAGTAACTATGGAAAACTCATATTATTGGCCAGGTGAAAATGCTGCAACAAATCAACCAAAGTGCAATTTGGACTTGTTAAATATGCAGACAATTGATTTGCTGTGATTACCAACTAATCAATTAATCAATTGACTAATCAATTTTGCAGGGCAAACTTGCATATGCTATTTATATATGTATACATATATCATCTCATTGCTTGTCATCTGTCTTTTTGTCATTTGTAGTTTGTCATTTGTAGTTGGTGTATCCAGTTATAGAGATAAAGCTTTTGGAACAAAAAACTGGCTTTGCACTGGATTTGAACTCAAAATCTTCTGGTCAACAGGTAGATGTTCTACCTACCAGACCAAGCGGCTACTATGTCATGTAATATAATAAGTGTAGTCATATTCATTACATTGATTAGGTTAAAATATGCACAGATAAAGCGCTTGTAAAAAGTACTACTGTTTACTACTAGCATGCTTGAAGACCATAAAGATCGTAATGATTACAAACTTGCTTTATAGATCTTATTTTCATAAACATTAACACAAGTTTAAGTTACTAGCTTAAGTTACTTTAATTAGCCAATTTGCTAATTTTGCCATAGGCCAATTAGTCCACTTAGTCCACATAGCCAATGGCAACTAAATTACCTGCAACTGTTTATAAACCCTTTATATTATCCATTCATCTTGTTGAACAATAATAATGACGAACTTACTTGTGCTCATAATATTACTTGACAGTATAGGTCGGTCAATTTGCTCATTTGTGAAAAAGTCATCAGTAACAGAAATCAGTTGAAAACTGTTAATAGATTATCAGCTAGCGTACACACGATGCAAGGTTCAGTTATTTGTTAATGCATTTATTCATTATTTATTTGTATATTTATTTATTTGTTTGTTTATGGATTTATTTATTGATTTATTTATTGATTTATTTGTTTTTGGATTATTCACCAAATTGTTTTTTTATTTTTTTTAATCTCTCCATCTGCGTAATTAGCAATACAATTTCATCGAGCATTTGCAGCAGTTATAACAGTTTTAGTTACCAAGCAACACCAATTACTTTTTAAAACAAAACACCTAAATATACTTACATCTTTACCATAATGCAGCACACTCTCATAGCTGTAACTTGTATTATACAGATTCACAGCTTCTGGATTGTTCCTTGCAAAACCGGGGAGAGCACCAGCTTCAATGTTTTCAGTGTTGACAGTGACATATGTGTCTCTGTCAGGTCTTGTATGCTCATGATACAACCCCAGTGTGTGGCACATCTCATGTATTGGAATTTGCTTGCTCTGAGGTTATAACAAACATACATGTGTTTATGCCCTGAGCATGGGAAGTACATAGTGTGATAGAGTTTCCGGATGCAACAAATAGTCAATCAGGACTGTTGTGGTTGGAGCCAGCCTGCTTTGGGTGTGAGTCAACTCTCGACTTGACTTGAGCCGACTCGGGCAACAAAAAGGAACCAAGAAGAACAAAGAAACTAACTCGGTTCATGGGAAAAAAGGCGGAGTTTTCTCTGCCGAAACGTAAATATAATGGGAAACCCCTCAAAGCAAAGACACAGATTTTTTGGATTTTCTCATAATAATATTATGTTCTTGTTGTATATGCTTGTATAATGAGTACATATATCTATACTGAACTACCACTGTGCAGCTCATTGAGATTGAGGGGGTACAATGTGGATAAGACTTTCAGGCTCTTTTTACGCTATTTTCAAATGTTGATAAAAGTAAATTTCTTGTTACGTAATATTCAGTTAGAACTCTATTAATTCAATAGTAATTAGAACTCTCTTGTTTGATAAAATAATAAATAAAAAAACCGATTTTAATAGAGTTGTCAGTTGGAGTTTTCTTTCTGAATAGTGTAGTCAAGAAAACTCATTTTCATTTGAAGAACAACAACTTAGAGCTTGTTTCTAAAGATGACAGCCCATCAAAACCTTCTTTTAAGTAAGATTGCAAATAGAGCATTCCTTGGGAATGCAGTAATCAATCAAAAACTTATTTTATAGTTGAAGAAGTAATTAAAGCTCTTTTATACACATGAGGCCAGTTATAACTCTTAAAAGCTAAAAAGTTAAAAGAAACTTATTTTTTTGAGAAATCAAGTATAATTTTATATGAGGTAATAACCAATAAGGTACTACTACTACATGAAAATAGTTTTGTCAAATCCTTGATATGTTTTTTTATTTTAGCTCAATTCAGCTTTTGGTAAGCATTCTTAAGGACTAAAAAATTTATTCATAAAATGAACTTTTCTTCAACATGTTTTTTTTAGATCTTAACTGTTTTGATTTCAATTTTCCATAAAACTACATTATATAGTTTTAATTAAAAGTTATTTTGCAAATTAATTACAGCTTAAGCTTGTTGAAACAACAATTACAACAAAACCATTTTTATTTTATTTTTAAATTGTAGATAAAAACATGAACTTTTATGTTGCTTGAATATCATTTTTTATTATAATTAGTTATATAAAAATTATATATGTTTATAAAAAATGAAAGTTATTATAAAAAACAGATATTTTTATACTAAGAAAAATACATTTTTTGATATATATTCGATTTATTAAAAAAAATGGGTGAGAAGTTATAAAAATTACATATGAAGCTTTAAACGGGAAAAAAAGTATATGATTGTAAAAAATATATAGCTTTAAAAAAAATTTATTTGGAAGGTAGGCTATATGTTTTTATATGATATAATTTAAATAGTGCATACTATTTACAAAACCAAATTTAGCATCAAAATACACTTTCTTACTGACTTTTTGGGTATTTCCAGGAAAAAATACTAGATCAAAATTTTTGGATTACAGAATTTGCTGGGACTAAATGGATTTAGTTTGGTAATTCAAATGGTTTCGTCTGAATTGTTGTTCTTAATATTGTTTTGCCTTGAGAAGTTGTCAGGTTGGCCAATGTAGCACAGAGAATAAGTATGCACAAACTATTCCAGTAACTTTTTAAGTTGATCGGTAGTGAAGGTGTTAGAGTTTTGGACTGCTGACCTAATGTCATGAGTTCGAACCCCATATGCAGCAATCTTTTATCTCAACTTCTAATTGCGGTTTCAGACCAATGTAAGAACAAACACAGGTTCTTATTATAGTAATGATTTTTCAACTTCATATACAAATAACTAAACATGTAACATGTGACATGAAATAAATCTAATCTAATCTCATTTTGTGTATTTCGAAGCTGAATGTCAAGGGTTCGAATCCCGTATCAAGTAATCCTTTATTCCAACCTCTAACTGGCATCATATGAAAGGACAGACACTGGTCTTGTGATAGAAAATATTTTATAAAAACGTGTGTTATTTCTTAGCTTAAAAAAGGAATACTTTCTTACTTGCAAGCATAATTGCCCCAAGCCCATTTTGTTGATCCCATTGGTAACCATTCCAACGTAAGACCAGCAAGTCTCATTTCTATCAACGAGGACATATTTCTCTTCAGATGTTCGCTCTTTCCATCTGATGCACGTGTATTTCTCAAACTCTCTGATAGCATCTTCAAAGATTTCTCTTTCCTCAGTTGCTACAGACAAACCAGACTATCATGGATAAGAAGCTATAATAGTTTATATGAAGTTTTAAACAGGTTTCAATTCAATATGAGAAGTGTGATGACGGTGGAGTCTATGCATTATGCAAAACGTTGTTTTTTTTGTTGGCCTTTAAGCTGTTTTATGTAATTTCTGGTCTCAAAGGCAATTTTCTTCCCTCCTAAAAGATGCATGTAGTTGTTGAATCTGATATTAAAAGTGTTAGAAGTGAGTCCTATAAATGTGACTATATGTCCTATATATGTCACTATATGTCTTTTATGTGTCACTATATGTCCTATATATGTCACGCATACTCTGTTTTTGTTACTTTTAATTTTAGCATGGTGTACTATCTCTTCGGTGGGACAACTTCCAACCTGTTGGCACTTGACATTTCTTTTGTGTTTTATATAGATAACTGTATTTTAAGCAAGAATGATTTTCCTATGAAAAGATCTATAAGCATTTTACTGGTTACTCGCAAGTGGAAGAACAGGTCAATGACAAACCCCAATTATTATTGTTATAGTTACGTAGCCAAGTATCTATTTGATCAGATATTTGAACTTAATGCTAGGGGCAGCACCTTACTAACACACTTTTTTCGGCAAAGGATTGTGTAATATTTTCTTTGAGATAGCCTAATACTCATTACAAAAGCAAATGTTAGTACAAAGTCTCTGGCGGCATGGTTATACCTATCACCACGCTTTTTGAAAACCTAATCTTTTGATTACCACTGCATATAAACTTGAGCAACACTATTATATATAGCTATCTATATTATTATTGACTATCGTCTGTTCATCTGTTTGTTTTTCTGCCAAATGGAAAAAATAAAGATTGACGCAACTGATATATTTTTGCCAAAGGTGGCTGATTAGCGCAGTTGGTTAGAGCATCAGTCTAATAAGCTGAATGTCATGGGTTCAAGCCCCATATTGGTCAACATTTTAGTCATCTGCAGTAGTAGAGAGGAGGTGACCCAGTTCTCAGTATCTGCCATTTCCGGAACTGTCAGATTATTCTGAAAATATACTTTTGCAAAACATTCAGTCTGACAGAGCCAGGTAGCCATTTCACTTGCCCAATGTGTGAAAGACAGAGGTGGATCTTTAATGTACCCACGTTGTCAGTGTGGTACACAGTGCTACCAATTTATGGTCTAAATCCGAAAGACCCCCAATTTAGGGTTGAAAGTTTGCTGAGAGCTTTTTGTCAGATCAGCATTAAGCTGGACTCGAAACCACCAGCATTAAGCCAGACACCAACCCCATGGCTGACAGTCAAAGGCGCTATCACTAGGTTGCTCTGACACTCTGTCAGGGTGAACTAGTTATTGCTGGTCTGCTGCCTGATAGGTTTCAAGATCAAATCATCCGGAATGTCGACTTTCAATCTTGGATTTTGATCGCTATAACTGAACAGATCACAAACTTTCAGATTTATATACGTGTAGATACTAGCCAAATGCCCGGAGTTGCACGGGTATTAAAAACAGCTCATAAACAGTGGCAGGTAATATAATTGCCTGCCACTTGCCATTAGACTGGCACATTGCCAAAAACTATTTGAGTACGCTACTATCCGTATTTCTAAACTTACCTTTCCTTTGTTTTTTTTGTGATGTCATTCTATCGTCGTCTGCCATCTTTATAGACAACTTTTATCATTAAAAACACGAAGCTTCAGCAATTAATTATTGCAAACAATGCTTTTGTTTGCAATTTTTTTATTTTAGTACCAAAACAACACCGAAAAATGCTATTATTCAAGAGAATGACAATCGTTTTCTACAAGTATGGCGACTTTTTCATGAACAAGCGCATGTGCAAACAGGGTGATGACGTCAAAAAAACGATGGATATGAGCTGTGAGAGCAAGCTTTAGTTACGTTGTGTTGCGTAAGGCAGAATGCTATGTCTATTTTAACCGCCATAATGACTCATATCACCTCAAAACTCTATGCATCTTGCCGTAACCTAATTGAGATAAGACTAAGATATTTGTTTGGCAAATGAGAGAGTTCAGGATCAAATCCAGCATAAAGTGAATATTTCAATCCAACATTTTAATAACTATAGCTGGACACACCGAAGTACAGATTCACAGACCCACAGCAAACACACAAATACTGAGATTTTCATATATAGGTAGGATATATAGTCATATATGTCATGGAGATACGTACAATGGCTACTGTGAAGTACGTAATACACTGTACTATCAGGCCAGTAGCGACTGCTGAATAAATCTGCATTTCTTCGCTGTCTATCTTTCCCTTTAGCTTTCGTATCTTTGCCACAATTTTTCTCTTTAGTATCAATGTTTTGCTCGACAGGCAAAGGGTAAGCTATATCCAGTTCCATTATTCTTCCTTGGCGATCTGGTGTTTCACTCAAAGCTTCCTGTTCTACAATGGTGCAAAGTGAGATATACATGGTTGGTAAATGTTTCAAATGTATTGTGTTATTACATTTTATGTTGAATATCAAATATCATATAATTATCAGATATAATATATGTTGAATAATTACATTATATTTAATTTAATTAATTATGATGTAATTATAATTGATAGTCAATATTTTATGTTGAATATCAAATATAATTACCATGAGAAAAAAAGTAAGTCCCACTAATGAAAACTGCAAATTAGAAGGTTTAATTTATGTCACATTAGTAAATTGTGGGAAAATGAGAGAACGTATCAAAATAAATATTAACAACAATAAAAAACAAAAATAAATATGAATAAAAAACAAACATATACATTTTTATATAAATAATAATAGCCCATACCAGCATTAAGATTTTCGGTTTAGATTTTCAATGCAAATTGCTACACGGCTTTCATTGCAACAATCCATGAACACATTTATAAAGAGAGATAATTCATAGAGTTATCCTTACTGCAAGCAACAGTGCATTTTCAAGTTTCTTAGCAGATGGCTGTTTAAGACAATGCTTTTTAAAACCAGACCTCTCAAACGCCCATATTTGGTTTCAAAACTCTGAAAATATTGTTTTGCACGGAATCAAGTTGCGGTAAAAGGTTGAAGCACTATATAGCATTAATTAAATCATGTTACACAGGTTATAATCTTTCTAATACTTTAAATTGCTGTGTATTATATTTAATGGTTGTTATTTTATACTAATCATATTGTAGTGCTACTTTATACAGGACACAGATATTATCTTACATATATTACCTTTTTTTATTATGTAGGTAAAACTTACTTTCGATGTTCAACTCTTTTAGGATTCTGTTTAAAGTTTTTCCATTTTTTGGCAGACAGACCCCAATACTTGTCTACAAATAAATGAGAAACTTATAACACCAAATATTGCATCTTTCGTTATAACTACATGTACATCTTATTTATAACAAATTTCTTTTTATTATGGTATTATGCTATCAGTACCAAAACTCTGACCATGTGTCATAAGAGGTCATCAGGTGTGCCAATAAAGCACTGGGAATGAGTGTGTGCACAATTATTCAGATAGGTGGAAAGACGGACGATGAACTCCTGTGGGAAAAATGTCGAGCTAGGATACTAAATCTCTTTAGTTTGAATCCCATGTGATACTATCTTTTTTCTAAACTTAACCATGGTTTTAGACAGATGGATGGATGGAAACGGTTCTTAGTTTAGTAATTGTTGTTATTACTAGTACCTTGAGAGTCTAGTGTGCTGTGAGAGATTGTAATGTGTGCTGATAGAGCACAGTGAATCAATACTTTCACAATTATTCGAAAAATGTATACGGATGTTGATTGGTAGAAGTGGTGGAATTGCAGTTCTCTGGTCTGAAAGCCTTATGTTCAATCCTGCGCAACGCAGTGTTTTTTCTCAATCTCCAATCATGACTTTGGACAGATGAGCAAACACAGCCCTTATTATAGTGAAGATGATTAGCCATATTATATTGTTATTGTAATTATTAAAGTTCAACCAGATTTATTGCTATATATTTTAATCATTTTATATAAATAACTTGAATAGTATTTAAAATCAACACGAAATTCACACATTTTATATATGCTTGTAAAAACATTTTTAGGCTGCGGTAAAACTGTTTAGTCGGCAGCAGCTCAATATGCCTGTTGTTAATATAGTTAATATGTTAATATGGTTAATATGTTTAATATGGTTAATATGGTAATATAGTTAATATGGTTAATATGGTTAATATAGTTAACATGGTAATATGGTTAATATGTCAATATTTTAATATGGTTAATATAGCTGATATAGTTAATATAGTTAATATGGTAATATGGTAAATATGATTAATATGGTTAATATGTTAATATGGTTAATATAGCTAATATGGTTAATATAGTTAATATAGTTAATATGGTAATATGGTTATTATGATTAATATGGTTAATATGTTAATATGGTTAATATGGTTAATATGGTTAATATAGTTAATATAGTTAATATAGTAATATGGTAATATAGTTAATATGAATAATATGGTTAATATGGTTAATATGTTAATATGGTTAATATATTAATATGGTTAATATGGTTAATATGGTTAATATATTAATATGGTTAATATGGTTAATATGTTAATATAGTTAATATGGTCAATATGGTTAATATGGTTAACATTGTTAATATGTTAATATGGTTAATATAGCTAATATGGTTAATATAGGTAATATAGTTAATTTATTAATATGGATAATATGATTAACATGGTTAATATGTTAATATGGTTAATATGGGACTTGCTTGTGTGTACAAGCTTAGGCTTCAAAATATTAATGACAGGGTCTTCAGAACGTAGCCCATCATCAAGTAATTGCTACTTTTTCAGTAAATTTTTAACCATTTAAACAGCTGAATGCTCGTTCTATTTAACATAACATACACACCCTAAATATGCAAAACTACTATTATTGACTTTCCAATCTTAAAAACATTGATATAAAATATATACTCACCAAGAAGAACAGAATCCATATCTGTGATGCCATTATGACTCTTGGCTATCTATGCAGGCGATGAACACATTTGTGAGGCAAACCAATTTGAATAATATTGATTGACACGCTCTGAGCACGTGTGCCTCATTCATGTCAGCGCTTAAGGTTCTTGAGCAAAACCCTTCAGCTTTAGGAGCTATTACTAGAGGCAGCAGCTGTCACACCTCCACATGCTCAAATCATGTCTAGACAAAAAAAACTATTAATCGATTTAATGCGTCTACTTGACCTGCTGAGCATATTTTGAGAATTTCGTCTGAGAATTTTAGCAAAGGGTTGACCTTTGGACTTACTTCTGCTCCTTAGACCAGAAAACTACACATTGGATGGTTTGTTGATGGTTTCCTACACACTATGCTACTAGTGGAAACATGTAATCAGTATGTACATTGAATTTTGCACAATAGTTTTAGGTGCCATTTTGATTTTGTAATAGCAGGGTGAATGTATAAAAATGTATGAGTATACTTTATTCCAATTTTTTTCGATAAGTTTTTGTATAAGTATAAATAATGTTAAGTATTTTTATTCTCATAGCAGAAGTCTCTAGACATACAATTATTTAAACATATTTCTTTCTAAAATTTCTTTGAAGTATTAAAAATTAATTAAAGTTATTCTCAAAATTTTTAAAGTTATTGTCATTGGTGGCAGTGCTGAAAAACTCAGCATTTAATGTTTAATTTATTGTACTCTTCAATGTCCCTTTAACATTCCTAATTTGTAACCAGCAAAAGTGATGCCATACTCATCACATTAGTTTCTGTACACTACACCTTGATGTATGCATTGTTTGTTAAAACTTTGTATATAAATATCCTGTATTTATATAATAAATTTAACAATATAGCTAAATGTATAAATATAGCCTATATTCAAAAATACATAAAATATAAACATATGGATATCTACATGTATATAAGTAATAACAAACAATGCTTACAATTAGCAGCAGAATATATATATATACATATATATACATATATATATATATATATATATATATATACAGAATATATAGTGTACAGATACTTATGTGATGAGTGTGACATCATAAAATTACAATACTTGCAAAAAGTTCCTGATAACGTTAGTAAGAGCAACCGAATTCTCCAGGACTGCTACATCTAAACTGACAAGCCAGTTCAGATTTAAAGTTATCTAAACTTTAGTTCTAACCTCAGTTTAGATCTAAGCTGGTATGTCTTGGCAAACTAGCTAAATATCGTGGTGGTCGACAAGGAGAGCAAAAGGGTTACTACTGTTAATTTTTAATATTAACAAATATAATGATATACTATAAAATAACATAAAAAATATTAAAACATTAAGTAATATAATGTAATATAATATGTTTTACTAAAACTTAAACTAAAATAATTGTGCCACTAATAGTTTCATATTTCGGAAAAAATAAGTATGTGTTGGAAGAAGTTATAAGTGCCGCGTATATTATAAAATTTTACTAGATGAATGATAAAAGTATAAAAAACATTTGTTGAATAATTTAAGGTTCAATATTTATTTTCTATTCTGTCTGCAGATACTAACATAAACTTTTACATTTAAGGCTGGTCATTTGTGCACTATATACATGTGCATCATGTAAAATTTTCCTCCAAAAAGAAAGTGTAAAATAAGTGTTGTACTGACTAAAGGTTCTTACTGTTTTGACAATTTTCCATTTTATCTTGTAATCCTTTTGTTGGTTTTTAGCTGCCATATGTAATCATTAATCTCAGAGGCAAGTCTTTTCTCTTCATGTCTAAAGTAATACATACGATTGTTGAATCAGGTCCTATATATGTCACACATGATTTGTTCCTGTTGCTTTCAATTGCAGACCGGTGTATCATTTCTTCTGTGAAACAACTTGTAATAATTGGACACTACATTTTTCTTTATCTACCTGTCTTTTAAAGTGTATGAAAATCTCACTCTTTTCTTTTTGCAATCAGTAAATGTAACTAAGACTGTTTATTGTTGTGGCTGACATTGTTACAATTGTCATTTATTCCATAGAGCTGCATGTGAATTTGAAGTGATTTCTGCCTTTCACCAGACCAGATTCACTCTTTTGACAAGAAGGATATGGTATCCAGTGGGCAAGAGCAGTTCAAGACTTGCTAGCATATTTATCCTGCTGCAGCGGCTGGTCTATAGATAGGCTTGTTTGTCCTTGACCTATAGATGCTGTCATAGTGAATCACAGGTATAGTGCAGCGCGTTTACACATGCTGTTTTTAGTTCTAAAAGAGTGTCTTCTTTATCCTCTCCATTCCTCTTCTCTTCATCCTTTCCCCTCCGAATCTATACACTGGTGGTACCAAATTACATGTGTTACTGGCAGCAGGCTCGTATAGTCTAATCTGACTATCTGTACAAAAATCATAGTCATGAATACCATATTACTAGCTGTGCTACCTGACTTCGCCCAAGTATTAAAAATCAGCTTATAAACAATGAGAAGTAATGAGAGTTGCCTGCCACTTGCTATTAGCCTGGCAGATCGCCAATGGAAATATGGCTATTACGATTAATATGTTACAGTTATTAATACGGTAATATGTTAATATGGTTACTATTTTAATATGGTTAATATAGTTATAGCTTACTAATGACAATCACTTATGCGATCACCCTGCGTTGTATGCAAAGCCATTGGGTATGTGCTTCCATATAGTGGCTTATAATGGCAAGTGAAGAACTCAATCTTTGTGGCCTACTGAGTAGGATGTCTGGCTGGTGATCAGCAGGGTCTGAGATTAAATCTTCTTCGGTACGGATTCTTTATTCGAAGGTTTTGATAGCTATAGCCGGAATGCAGACAGACGACAGACAGACATACTTTGAGAAATATATATATAGATATTGTTTTAACTTTGTAAAATTCTTTTGCGCAATCAAAAGTTTCGAAAAGGACATTATACTACATAGTTTTAGATCAGGGTCGTTAGTTGGAAAACTCAATACTAAAAGAGATTTTAGTAAACTAGAAACTCCTGTCATATAGCCCACGACCAAAGTGATAATGGAAAAAGAAAGGGTACTGTCGGTTGAGAATTGCTATATTAGCAGTCAAATGCCACTGCAGTGCAATAGGAGAACTGCAATGGTAGCTGCAATGGTAGCTGTAATGTACTGGGTGTTATTATGTACAACAAACAGCAACAATGAAAGGAAAAGATTATATGTTTATATCTCTTCCCTGCAACAGGAGAAATGCAATATTAGAAGTAAAATTGCAAGCTGCTGTGTAATATACACAGGCTTGGGGGCTGTATATCATTGGTCATAGCAACCAATATCAAGAAGTTGTGATATTTATCTAGATTTATGTATTTATATCTAAAAAATTATGCTGAATTTAAAAATCTAACGGATTTTAGCTGGCTGTCATAGATGTATATCTATAAGAAAGTGTAAGCCTATTGCTTAATTTTGCAGATATTAAAAACGGCTTGTCAGTACCGCGATGTTGGGTACCCGCGATATTGGGCACAGCTGCAATATCATCAACAAAATCTTTAAAAAAATAATAACAGTAACATATTGCATTGTTTTGAACATATATTTTGATCTTGTTAAAACGAAGGATTATTTTTATAACTCGATATTATAATAATCTTATAAAATCAAATAATTATTCTTACAATTAAATATTGCAATAATTTTATAAGAATCGTTAGAAAAGTATCATCGTCATTTCTTTTACTTTCACTGCTTTGGACATCAGTTGAAATACCAAAGTACTCATTATAAATGTCCAAAATGTCAGAGTTTAGTAGGACCGGCAAAAAGAAACGATTACTTTTCAGTACTTCTACATTAATTATATATTGTATCGTTAGAAATCATTAAAATAGAAAAAGAATCGTTAGAAAAATATCATCGTCATTTCTTTTACTTTCACTGCTTTGGACATCAGTTGGAATACCAAAGGACTCATTATAAGTGTCTAAAATGTTAGAGTCCGGTAGAATCGGCAAAAATAAAACTGTTATTTTTCAATACTTCTACGTTAATTACATAAAACCTTCAACAATTGGACAATGTCATAGACTGGTGAAATGTGCACGTTTTTTCTCATGAAATGCGCACAACTTAACGGTTCTGCTCTCTGTCACACGTCCTTATCGGTGTTTTGTTGGCCGGTCTTAATTTTGATTAAAATAGACTTGTCAATTTTTTATTTTGATTTTCGGCCAAATTAATCTGTCTATTTATGTATAATCCGATCAAATGAGTTATTTTTAAGATATTGCAAACACTTTTCAAAGACTTGGTAACATTTTAAATAGGTTTATATGTGTTTTGTATCATTATTATACTTAAATGACTCTACACAAAAATTGTTAAATTTGTTGATGAGATTTCGGTACAAGGGTTTGGTCACGACCGATAACGGATAATTTTTTCGAGAGTTGTGTGCACATATGCATTTATCATAAATCTCCCAAACAATTGCTAAGCTCGTGTTTGGTCATGGGAATATGTTGCAAACATGCAAACAGCGTATCAGTACATTTATATACCACTTTATGTGTTTTTTCACAGCAAATTTAAAATGAGTGCCTTGTATACTGCATATACATGTAGAGTCAGTTTTAAATTTACTAAAGTGGATTTTGCTAAAATAGCTTCACGCTTCAATTAGCTTGCTTGAGCAAAAATTAAAAAACAATAGTAGGACAAAGTAATTTTACTAAAGCCCAAACTGCTTATTATATTCTTTAAAATTTATACAATTCCTGTATATATTTTAATTTATCGTATATATTTATTTAAAATAGATACAATGAATTATATTATATATAATTATTCTCTATAGGAGTTGTTACAATACAAAGTAGTGCTGCCATAGAGTTTACTTGTATTGTATCTAACGGCTGAACTTGGCGCTATAACTTAATGTGTTTCTACACTCTAAATGTTGCAATAGCCAAAGTTGTTAGTCATTTTATTAACTAAAACTCTCATATGAAACAAACATCTCTAAATCCTCTGTTCTCAGCAATAGAAATAACCTGGATTACCACAAATAGAAAAATTTTCACAACGTAGTTAATGCTGTCTGTACCGGAGATATTCCTACCTCACTCACGACTTTTCTTCAAACAAACCTGAACTTCCTCAATTACTTTTCAGATTATTACCTGATCAAAGAGTGAGTCATGGTGAAATGGTGAATGCGCGATTCAGTGGCAGAGCGTGTCAGGTGCTGTTGTGTTCATCCACTCTTGCATGAAAACTAATGGTACTAAAGTGCACATTTGTAGAGGAGACTCAAGGCCTTTGATACCTAATACCAGCCTAATAAAAGTAGCTTTGCTAATAACAGCTGATCATAAACCATAGAGGCTGGTTTACAGTAAAACCCTGGTATATCAAAGTTGTCTTCTCAGCAATTATTCATTGACCGTGTATCGTAAACCGATACCGACGCGAATACGTCGGCAAAATTTGTAACTGTCAAACTTTCCTGATAGTTTGCCGAGCATCCACGACAGACAGTACAATGTGCACCGATGATGATTAACTGCTGCAGATCGCTTGATTCATATTTTTTTCATGACAGTTGCTGCGAGACTAGTATTTCATCGTTCACATTGAGTAATAAGAACACTATGCTGAGCACTACTTGCTGATGTAAATGCGAATGGATTTGTGATAGCATGAATTTTGTTATCACAGACGATCACCAGAGTATTGTATGATTAACATCGACATACTGCGACACAGCATTAAATAAACTAACTTATGCAATGAGAGGGTGAAAGTCAAAGTGAATACAAATATTTTACAACTGAAATATAACTTAAGCATACTGGTAGACTTGGTTTTTAGACTGAGTTGAACTTCCCTGTATTATCTCTCTTCCACTCACCATAGAATAGTCTGGTCTGCCACTTTTTATAATAAATAGGCTGTAAAACAGACTATTCTTCGAGGATATTCTATTATATTACTATTGATATACTGCAAAAAGGTTTCAATGTGCTTCTTCCTAACATCTATATTTCTCAAAGCTTGTATATTTGTCATTGTATATGTCCAGCTATAGTAATTTTCATATCTTAGAATAAAGATTACATATACCCTAGTAGAAGACTTGATCTCGAAACCTCCTATTCATCAGTTCAACCGCCTTATTAACGAAGTCGAACACCTTACTAACTAGACCACACAGGTTGATATATTTGCTAAGCGATATATGTCGCTATATGGGAGCAAATACGCTACGCTTTCAGTCCCCACGCAAAGTCATGGCGTAGTGTCATGAGGTAGCTCTTATTAGCAAGTTTACTCAAATTATTCATTGGCATTGTGCCAGGCTAATAACAAAAGGCAGGCAACTCTCATTACCTCTCGTTGTTTATAAGCTGATGTTAATACCCGGGCAACGCCAATTAGCACAGCTAGTTGTAGAGGTGGAACGAGACAGGTTTTTTAAGTTCGAGACGAGACTCGAGACACTGTCTTGTAAAAATTCGAGACTCGAGACACGAGACAGTAAAATAATGAGCATTTGGTTATGATTTCACTACACAAGTACTAGCTACTTGGTATATATAAAATTAATAAAACTATTTTTAAATTGAATTTTCGCCTGGTGTAAACGATTTAAATACAACATTTTAATAGTGATATGCATGTAGTTTTTGTAAACAAAAGTGACACAAACAGCTCTAAAATACCGAAATTATATATTCTAAGAATTTTGAGCTTGATTGATCATAATTATTATAAACATATTGCTTTGTACATGTATATTATTACCATCTATTGAATAGTTCGTACTTTTTAATGTAATGAAACCGATAGCCGTCGCTCTACAAAGAAATACCGCAACTAAAAGAACACACGATAATACTTTCATTCTTATCGTTTCATTAATGTCAAGTGTTGTTTTGTGTATTAACTGTAGTATGTGAATTATATTTAAAGTGTACTCATGAAATTATATTAATTACTGTATACATGCACATGTATATTCTTATATTGAGCTAACAAAACGTCATTGCTAACCGAACACAGACTATGGTCGACACGGCCTTTCGTTCGTTTCTCCGTGTCCGAGCAAGTTTGATCCGCGATTGGTAGTATATACGTAAAAGAGGCCCGAATTTTATGAAGGGCAGTTGGTGTTTAGACACGATACGATAAAATACAGACATTTTACCCGCAGTCTTATTTATTAAATTGGATTATCCGAAGAGTAATTAGATACGACCCGGTATCTGTTTTAAGGACACAGAACCGAACTAAAATATAACAGGGCCGTTGTCCGGACTACATGATTAGACTCAGTGGCCAACATAATCAATAGCAACAGGTAGTAATGGACCGGGTATAACTTTAAAGGCAGTTGCCTGCAATCCATTACAATATATGGAGTTGTCGCTACCGTAAGAAGCCATGTTTTAACAACCGTGCGCAGGCGCTTTAGTTCTATTTCCTGTCTCGAGTTTGGCAATAGTTAAGTCGAGACGAGACCGATACGAGACGAGACAGGTCGATACTCGAGACGTCTCGGTCTCGTTCCACCTCTAGATAGTTGTACTATAAAGAACATCCAGCAGTTGGATGTTCTTTATAGTACAACTATAAAGAACATCCAACTGTAACTATAACAGTTAAATAAAAACTGACAAAAAATATACCAAATGTAAAACAATATAATAGTATAAAGCACTCATTTATCGTGTGGCGTATTTGCAAAAACAAAAAATTTTTTATGGAGCAGCATACCTATTTGTCACTTCCATAGATATATATACCATAGATATATATAGATATATATTCCATAGATATATATATATAGGTATATATATCTATGGTCACTTCACTAACAGGTAGCCCAGTGATGCCTTTCATTGTCAATCAGATAGTCTGCAGGTGGGTGTTTAAGTGTCGGGTTCTCAAGGATCAGATGGAGTTTTCAAAATAAATATTTTTGGAAATCTGGTAGAAGAAAAGCAGCATACATGTGTTAAGTTTAGATGAAATCAGTCAAAAAACATTGAGAAACGTAGCGTCTACACAGACTAATACATGCACACACTCGCACAAACACATGCGTCCACACACAAGTACACACTTATGTACACACGCACGCATGCAAGCACAGGCAGGCTCTCACATGCACAATAGCAGTTAGAATTTATTAAAACAGATTTTATTATTGGATTAACACTTTATGTATTATTGCATAAGATAAAAAATGTTTGTTCTCCCTAAAAATTTTCCTTGAATACTACAATATCAAAAGTGTTATTAAACATAAAGTGCTTCCTAAGTGACAATATGAAAAACTATTGTAGACAACTAGCTGAGCATCGATTAATTATTTTTAAACTACAAATGCCTAATATTAGCTTCTTGTTTGATGACTATTAGCTGCAAGGCTGAAGGTGAGTTTATACATTTATTTTATGCCTAAATGTAGTGAATACTTGGCAAAAATGTGCAAATGTTTTAATTAATTGCTAACATTTATTTTACATATTTTTATTTATCTATTTAAAAATCTGTATTCATATACCAAAAACAAATTGCGCTGTACAAAGTATTTGGAATAATTTTTCAAAAGCTTTTTATTGCACAATTTATCCTTTTAAGTTTTTACGAAAGTTTAAACTATGAGTTTCTTTTTATGCCACCAATATATCACTAATGTAAGGGCTTTAATTTTAATCGACTAGATTGAGTTGAAAAACTATTTTTTGGAATTGGTGTCAGATTTGGCAGATAGTTCAGTGGCGGACTACTTGATGATAGTGAGTGAACAGTTTCAATAACTCAAGATATGAAGTATAGATCATAGAAAAAGGGATAGAGAGAAAGGAAAAGGATGTTGCGAAAGGCAAATTATGTCATAGTTAGGAAGGATTATAATTCCTTCACTTTAGTCTTTGACCAAGATTCTTTACTTGCCGGCATACAATAACATACATGATAGAGAATTATGACAAAGACTTCAGGCCATGGTTTGTAAATAATATGAGGAGACACACACTAATGCACTATTGAGAGGTTTCTATCATTGATTTTTAAAATACCATCTTGTTCCACCATCATCACCAAAACTTTGTAACCCTTCTACAATTATTGTTACATCTTTGATAATATATTACTACAGATTTATCTGTAGAGAAGAATTTCCTATTTTTCAAAATAAGTATAAACTGACGTTATAGATTGACAGCATGATTTTTAGTATGTAACAAATTCTTGTAGTCTTCTGTTCTGCTACCACACTGCTCTGCGTGTTGACTCTTACTAAGCATAAAACGTGCTTACAATAAATAAACACTGATATCTTACAGTAAATCTTAGCATGCACATTGGTGTGGTCATTTGTATGATGCAAGTTATTAAATTTTTACGTTTTAGCCTTTGAAAGAAGACTTCAGCATGTAGATTTTATAATACTTCAAAGACTTTCATGAAGGAGCTTGTTTGGTCACTGTTCTCTGTTGTTAAACAGGATGAGTGTATGATTAATTTGTTATTGGCGTTGATAATCATCAACAAATTTTTTTTTCGTGGAAAAACAAACCAGAAAAGACAGAAATCAGAAACTATTGAGTGAGTTGAACAGGTGTTTTAAAAGTTGATAATCTAATAGTATTGCGGAAGAGTCGGGATAGTGAATTGAAGATTGCAGTAACAGAAATTTCATAAAGTGAAACATATGATGGTGGATGCAGTATTTTTGTGTCATGAAATAGAAAATGATGTGTGTCAAGCGAAGAAGGATAAAAACAAATAATTTCAGCATATTGGCATGAATTACTAAAAATATTGTGCCGTCCAGAAAAAACGTTTCTTGAACTCCCTTTCACATGCATTAGCATTGAAGCGCTATGAGTTAATCAGCATGGTTTGGTCATCAGCCAAAGGATTAGTTGTTTAAACCTAATGGCTTCCTGTTGCATAATCCCAAAGTTTGAAATCTGTTAGTAACAATGATGGCACAATTTTCTACTTGAGAAGCATTTGGATATTTTAGCTGATTGACCATTATTACAACCTGCATATATAAATCTCATTTGTTGTCTTTTTACCATTTTGTTAAATCTTGTGTCCAGTTATAGCAAATAAAATCTAGCAATGAAAAATTTATGCCGTGCTAGATTTGATCTCAGGACCTCCAGGTCCTTGATGATGACCTTAACCATGAAGCCGCACAGAATACAATGGATTCATTAAGCAAATAATCATTACATTGGTTAAGATACTCAAGCTTAAAACGCTTGCTGTAAGCACTTGAAGCGTTTGCTAACACTATTTGTCATTATGCATTCAGTAGGCTTTACTGTAATAAGAGCTAATAGCATTAATAAAAATTGCCTCACACAGGATTTGAACTCATATACTCCATTTTAGTGACCGGCCCACTAACCCCTACACCACTCAGCCACCTTGCCTGGTTGATGAATTTATTATCCACATACTCATTACGATCTCTCACGGTGCACGAGACTGCCAAATGTATTAATATACACCTACATATATTTTACATTATATATGCTAGTATATTTGTAGCTTATATATGTGTAATAAATATGTGCATAATTATTCTGCATTCTAGTAAGAGGGTCGAGTAGTGCAGTTATTAGTGTGCTTGGCTACTAGGAGAAAGATAAGTTTGATTCCTGCTCAATGCATTTTTTCCTAAGACTCTAATAGTGGCTTTGGACAGACGGTCAGACATGGCTCGTATTATAGTAAATAGTAGGGGAATGCCCGGTGTTGCCCGGGATTAAAAGCAACTTATAAACAGAGACAGGTAATCTAGTTTCTATTGGCTAATTTGCGTAAGTTAGTTTCAGTTTTGCTAAATTTATTAAGAAAGGCTGTGAGAGCCAGCTTTAGTGATGCTGTGCGTAACGCAGAGCCATCTGTTGCTTTGTAAACAGAAGGATCTGGCATCAAATTTTCTACGATGTGAATTTTTCATTGCTAGATTTGAATCGCTATAGCTGGACACACACCGAACTGTGATGACAGATGACGACAAACTTTGAGGTTTATTTATATATAGATTGAATGTCGCTGACTTTTGAGCTACCACATAAAAAACATAATAATTCTACTATTTACAGATGGCAGCAACAAAATTGGTAGCCATTGCAATATATCCACAAAAAGTTTTTTGGTGGTAAATGTTGGGCTATCTAAAGCGAGTTCTTTTAAAATCTTTAGACAAAGAAAATCTACACAGAAATAATGCGTAGTCATTACCATTACAATATTTTAGTTAACTTATAGCCAAGTAGATATATGACTACATAATTTTAGCTAAAATAATTCACATTTCTAATTGACCTTTGCTACAACTCGGAAGCACAAATAAACATGATTATGAATTACAGTAATTCATGAGAAAATAACTCTTGATTAGTGGAAAAGTTGTCTATCTCATAAAAAGCTCAGTGACATTTATAGACTGTTGCCATCATACCTGGTTTAAGCAGTAAATACAAATTCTATCACTTTATGAAACATCAGAAATCTTTTCGTGAATTATGTACAGTTTCAGAGGAAACCATGTGAGTATGAGACAGGTTGGATTAAGCATGCCAATGTGAGAGAGAATTTTTTGGAACACCCTTGAACACATTCACAGAAGGGGCATAATATCAGTGGGCCACTTGCTGTGAACAAATCACATTATTTTTAGTTTATAAGGTATGTCTGTTGATTGCTTCATGTCAGTTGTTCAAAATCATGGTATGAAATTCTAGAAATTTTAAAGGCTCAAGTCTAAATTTAAAAGTTTGGGCACATCTTTTTGCTGTGAGCATTTTTACTCTGAATCAATCTTCCTCGTTTAATCTTAAAACATTCTGGCAGTCAGATCACCTAAAATGACAAACAAAATTGCAAATGATAGAGAAATATTTATACTTTCTGATAAAATGTGACAATTTGACATGAGTCACCCTTTAATAGCCATAAACGTATGTAATTTAACAATACTGCTTTATTGAATTATAGATTAGGTTATGGTGTCTTGACGATCATGATCAAAAGCTTTATAGAAAAATGTTTATACTTTCTGATAAAATGTGACAATTTGACATGAGTCACCCTTTAATAGCCATAAACGTATATAATTTAACAATACTGCTTTATTGAATTATAGATTACTTTATGGTGTCTTGACAATCATGATCAAAAGCTTTAAAACTTCTAATAGCAATAAAAGTAAATATAGTCATACCATGACATAGGTACTTAATCCAATTGAGGGCTGTATATCTATGTTCTTGTAACTTTAAATCAATTTTTCCTATATAAAGTAACTATTTACAAATTAATTCATTCTCACCCTCATGTAAAAACACTCAAATACAAGATATTGCAGTAAAAAATGTGTTTTAAATGTTCTAATCCATCACCATTTGTCGCATATCTCAGCGCAAAAATTTGCTCAGAATTTTCCTTGTATCTCAAATATCTCGTATGTCGAGGTATGGCTGTTATGTAATAATCCATTACAAAACAAATTATGATGTCACCAACTATACTGCCAAACTTTTACGTTACAATAAATACAGCACTTGGTTAAAGTCGCCAGTGTCAAAGAAGTTTTTTTCTAATTAGGGGTAGGGCTAAGCATCTTGTAGTAATAACATCAAGTAATGGTGAAACAAAACATAACCTAAAGACGAACTTATACACAGTTTTAGCAGATTTTGTCAAAAAGTATCAGCATTCTTTATCATTTGTGGTTGTTTTTCATGTTTGAGGTGATCTGACTGTCAGGATGTTTCAAGATTAAAATCCACAAAACTTTATCACATATAAAACGCTCAGATTCAAGAAAAAGCGATTATGATGTCTTTAGTTGCAAAGAGATTAACAAAGTAGAGATGCATAACGATGCAACTTTAACGCAATAGCCAATATCAATAACAAGAGAGACAGGCAGCTGAGCAACTAGTGATGTCATTTATACATATTTGTTTTGAGTATTTTAATCTCATATCATAAATTAACTAGGCACGCGTTAGTAATACACTAATCCTCTAGTAATCTGTCGCTTAGGAACTGCAGCTAAGCACAGCAATAAAATAGCATGAGTAACAACATTAACTGTGGAGATGTTAGCAGGGTGGTACCTGTGAGCCAGAAATGGCCAATGAATCACTAAACCTGCTTCGATTCACATATATAAGCGGGTACGTCTTTCCGTGTCCCACTAAGCTGCCTTTTCCTTCTGAGATTGACACTAATGTTCTAGGCATAGGAGAAGACTTTTAAAGACTCTCTCTTGGTCTATGAAAATGAAGTCAACTTAC
This sequence comes from Watersipora subatra, assembly GCF_963576615.1. NCBI lineage: Eukaryota > Metazoa > Bryozoa > Gymnolaemata > Cheilostomatida > Watersiporidae > Watersipora > Watersipora subatra. Next base: position 10,308,174 of record NC_088718.1, read on the forward strand.
AGGTGGTTGCTGCTGGTAAGTGGTTTACGCAGTTTAACACTCTCAGATATATATATATCTGAGAGTGTTAAATATATATATATATATATATATATATATATAAATCTGAGAGTGTTAAATATATAAATATATATATATTACTTTATTTGCAACAATTTCTTTTCAAACTGAAATTTTTTCCAAATTATGCCATACTAGAATCATAAAACAAAAGACCAACAGTTTGTCAACAAAATCAAATAAATGGTTTGACGTATAGCGTTTAAAATTCCTTTCTTTGGAAAGAGAATAAATATTAGGTGGAACACTGTTAAAGCATCTAGCAATTATGTTACCAAATTAATTGTTAAAGGTCATATGCAATTTGTTCATATCACGTAATTTGAAGTGAGTTGAAAACCTGTACATGCCACTTCAATGGCTCGAACACAAACCATGAAAAATCTTGAAATCTATAATTGACATAAAATAAACATTTAGCATAGGCAACGTTCATTTAATGTTATACAGATACAATCAGATGTTAGCTGAATCAGCTTTAGTGTTTTTATAGGCTGTTGAAAACCTTGTTACATTGCATACAAATACAATTGTCAAAGCATGAGCTCGCTGGTTTACAAAATTGACTATGATAAGAGCTGTGTCCATCCATCTCGCCGAAACCATGATTGAAGGTTAAAAAAAGGCTGGAATATACATGATTTGAACTAATGCCTGTCTGAATGCTAGACAACATTTTAACAACCACGCCACTTTCCTACTCGATTGCATTTCACGAAAACTGTACGCGTAGTTATTACATCTGGCGATCTCTCACAGCAGACTAGACTGTCAGTGTACTAACACATGATGTACTGTACTAGTACTGTTTGCATAAGTTATGGTTCATCTTGTATTAATTACATACTATTACAATCATTAGCTTAAAAACTTTCAAGCGATCATCAACATGTCTTTTTTCTCATCAGCGCTGTTTTTTCTATCCGAAGCATGTATGCATTCGCTGCCGACATGGAAAGCTTTCAGAAAATTCATCTCCTGTAAATTTGACCTCTGTTGTACATCTTTACCATAAGAGCCATGTTCTTCCGTCCAAAGCTACACTTGAGTAAATAAACAGATTGCACCATACAGGAGTTGAACCAGGGCATGCAGATTCCAAGGCAAGCATGCCACTATTTGCACCACTCAACCACCTTACTAAGAATAATTGTGCACGTACTTACACGTACTTTACATATTATGATCTCTAACAGCACTTGGGTCTGCCAACTTACTCAAATTTATACAAGATACAAAACATCTGCCTAATGAAAATTTGCCTTATTCTCTAGCTGTTCATCCTGATGATGCTCTTCCAACAAATGGATTGTCAGCGGCAAAGAAATCGACAGAATAGAGGAAGAAATAGAACCACTACCAAGGCTCCTACAACAGGAGGAGGAGGAGGATCTGGCAGCAGAGGAAGAGGTTCTGGAAGCAGAGGACCACATCAGCGTTTACCACAGTTTGATCAACTGCTTGCTGAAGCTGGAAACTTTAACTACAGAAATGAAAATGGGAGAAATGGAAGTAAGATACTTAGTGAAATACTGAGGTCAAATAAAAATGTGACGAAGTTTAGTTTAACAAAAATGCTAGTTTAGTTTTGATTTTATGAATTAGTGCACTAGAAATCTGATTGGTAATAGCAGCAAATATGGAGCTACTGAGAAAAAAACAAGAATTTTTATTAAGCCATACAAATATAGTTCTAAGAGTATATATAATAAATAATCTATATTATATATATATTATTATAAAATTAGATTAGATGTGATTGCAATTAGATGTGCTTTCTAGTTTGCTGACCTTGGTGACCTTTTAATGTTTTCTTGTTTGGACAACACTCTGCTGCAATTACATAGAAGCGCATTCTATATAATTCGGCATGTAAATTTTTTGGAAATCATGACTTTTTGGTCAAGCTGGAGATAGCAAAGCAAGTCAAGGATGTTATTATTAAAAACACAGTCATGCAGCAAAAATCAACTTGTAAAATACAGATCTCTCTGCCCTTGTGACATTTGGAAACTCCAAAAAATCCATTTATCTAGCAGATTTTTTCCTTGTGAGCGGATTTGTTTTGGAAACTTTTCTTTTCATTAGCTATTGAGTTGCAAGTCCTCATGCAATCATTAGTTGACCAGTGAGCCATATAACTTTACATATGAGTGTATGTTTAGGATTAAAATTAATATATATTTAGTATATGTGGTTTACACTGTAAAGTAAAGTGCTCAATAATCGAGTCAATTAGAGCTGTGTATGAAGTTTATTAAAAACTGCAGGTTAAAATCATAAAAATATATATAAATATATATATTTTATATAAATATATAAAATATATATATATATATATACGCAGTATGTTCAAGTTTTTGAAAGTTGCTTTCTCTTGTGACTAAATTTAGCAGGAGCAGAGAACTTTTAATTTAAATTTTTAGAGGATAAAAACGGATTAATTTGTATTTAGTTATTTTATATTAAAAAAGGTTGATCTGGAATACAGGAAATTTGATGATTGCGCTCGGTCCCAAAACGCATTATGTTTGTATGTCGAACTTATTGCCAACGTCATATTCAATGTCGAACTTATTGCCAATGCCGATGTCGATGCTTGTAAGTCATATGTTGAGATATGAGTCATACTTCAACATACGAGGTATATCATATGTCCTCGTATGACATACCTATGACTTATACCTATGACATATGTCAAGGTATGAGTCATAACTTCAGTCAAACCATATGACGGTAGTATGTTGTATAAATGTACTGCAGTCATATGGTAGCAGCATATACTACCATATGACTGAAGAATATCCCGCGGTTTATTATTAAAAGTTGCTTTCTCCTGTCTTTTATGCAGCTTTTGGCAGAAGCAGATAACTTCTAATTTGCATAAATTTTGCATCTGACAAGCTGAATGAAGCTCAGTGCATGTTCTAAAGTTTATAAGCTGTGTGATGATAGGAAATCCGAATGATGACATACTAACATCAGACGGAAGGAATGTCCTGTTTGAGCTCGATGTGCTAGAACCGGTGCCATGTGAGCTGGAGGAAAGTGCAGAAGGAAGAACTAATGTCTTCCTCACCGAATCAGATGCTGCCATTGGCTCTGGCAGCTGTGTAAAAAAGCAGGGCCGACGAGGCAGGAAAGGACGAGGTAGAGGAATCGATTTGACAGGAAATGGAGGGAGCTTTCGCAACAGAGGAAAGAGGGCAGCTACAAGTGACACAACACTGAGGTGGCCCAGCACTACCATTGCTTATAAACTTAGCGCACCCACTTCTAACCGTTTTTGTAAGTCGATTTATGGAGTCTTCCCTCTGTATAATTTGTTTTCTCCTAACTAACAATATTTCCATTTTTGTATCATGACTGAATATTGTGGGTTTAAAAATATTTCAAAAACTAATATTTTTTATAGCTTTATCATAATTAGCACTGATAAAATTGTTTAACCAACAAATATCAAATTTCAACATATTAGTGTCAAATTATTTTATCTGATCTAAGTTGAAAAACACTGAAAAAGAATACTATGTTAATTACAGCACCATAATATTAAACAGAAATAATGTTAGTAAACCATCAGATGCCAACATTAAATAGAATATTAAATACAACAAGTCAGTTTGAAAATATCATCACTAAATTATTTTATTTGATTATTCAGTTGTTTAATGTTTTATTGTTGTTTTATGGTTATTTACAATTATTGACTAACTGTTGCCCTTCCTTTGTTTTATGATTCTTCTATGGTATAATTTGAAAAGCATTTCTGTTTGATATGAATTTATTGCCAATACAGTAATATATATACATGTATATACGAGTATATACATTATATATAATATACATTATATGTACATGTAATATATATATTATATATAATATATATTATATATATAATACATATTAGATATATAATATATATATTTTATTGTATATAAGATATATTATATACAATATATAATATATATATGTAACATGTTGTAGCAAGCTCAGAACTAGCAGCTATAGACGAAGCCATAGCAGAATATCAGCGATACACTTGCATCGATTTCATTCCACGATCTGACCAAGAAAACTTTATCAACATCGTAAGAGATGGAGGGTGCTATTCAAGCACTGGCTGGATCTACTGGGACCAGCCCAATGTACTTAGTCTTGCCAACGGATGCGCTTCGGTAAGCATAAAATCTATTATTGCACTGGTAGTTTAGTGTGCTATGAGATTGTCTGGTGTGCCAATAAAGCACAGAGAATAAGTATGTGGACAGTTATTCCGATGGATTAAAAGTTAGAGTTTTGGTCTACCAAAATTAATGCTGCGAGTTCGAACCATGTATGATGCAATATTTGTTTCCAATGACAGAGGGGTATATCTCTTATCATAATAAAGATTTTTCAACATTATAACTAGCTGAACGCCTGCTGCTTGACACAAAATAAACTTAACTTTGTGTATTTTGAACTTCATTTAAAACCAATTTCGAATAACGTTTGTTAATAAATGCACTTTATTTGCAGTCAAAGAACATACCGATTCATGAGTTGATGCATGCCTTAGGAGTCTACCACCAACACAGCAGACCAGACAGAGATCGGTTTGTAACAGTCAACACTGAGAATATTCGAGATGGCGGTAGTCATAACTTCGTCAAGCTAGAGCAAGACGAAGCAGAACTGGAAGGCACCGTATACAGCTATAGAAGTGTCATGCACTATGGTAAAGCTGTAAGTTCATATTCATTTTTATTTCTACTTGTTCGCCGGGAGAGATCACCATCGTGTATAATCATCATCTGCACAACTATTCTGGAATGTAACAAGGTGCTCCAGTGGTGCAGTTGGTAGCATGTTTAGTTGCAAAACTTGGATACTTGAGTTTCATTCCTGTGTGTAACAATTTTTTTTCTTGGCTCAACTGTTGGGTGGACACGGCTCTTGTTATTCCTGTACTAATATCCTGTACACAGTATACAGTAAAAACTTGCTGTACTAGTACGCTGGTAGTTTAGTGTGTCGTAAGAGATCATCAGGTATGCCGATAAAGCTCAGAAAATAAATACGTCCAAAATGTATGTCCAAAATTAATCTGAAATGTCGGAAGTTGGTTCATTAGTTCAGGTGTGAGAGTGTCAGGCTGCCATGTTGGATGACACGAGTTCAAATCTTGTGCAACACTCTATCTTTTGTGCCAGCAACCCTAGCTTCGAACGGACAGATGTGCAGATAGACGGTTGAGTTATTCTAGCAAAGGTTATGCAAAAATAAATTCAGTTCAAACATTTTTCTGAGTCAAATTAAGGCAAAGTATCCGAAAAATTAGAATGTTATACAGCCTATTTGTCACAAAAGGTGGCAGATTTAACTGGCATGAAATAAATATATGCACTAATTTATAACATGTATAACATAAACTGGGCTAAAAATAATTTTTGACTAATGATATTTATTATTGTCAACTCATCAGAAAAGTTAATCCTGTTAAAAGAGCTGAACATTTTTTTAACAATTAGAAGATTGAACTTGTGGTATGATGTGTAACATTATGTAAAGTACCAAGTTGTGTGGCATTACGCTAAGTTACTTTATGTTGAAAGGTGTGCTGTTCATAATTAGCTGATGTTGTATGACCTTGCCGATAACTGTCCTATATATTGACACTTGGCTTAACCAAACACTGTGCTTTAGCTATATACATGTAATTACTTTCCCTAGTGACATTGTGCCCTACTTGTTGTTTTCTTATAGTAATTAGTTGTGCCTATGACCTTGCCAATACTTACCCTATTTATCGGCACTTGGCTTAACCAAACACGTGTGCTTTAATTCTATGATAACGGTCTGTACTGACTTTATTGTCCTACTTTTTGTTTTCTCAATCAGAACTTGAAATACACCCAGCAATATGCTAGACTTGGTGAAATGCTCACGACTTTTATAGTAATCAAGTACTACAGTTCAACACTGCTTTATGCTGCATTAAATATAAGTTTTGTGCTTATCTTTACAGGCCTTCTCTAAAGATCCTGGGAGGTTGAATACGATCACTACAAGAGAACCAGAATTCCAAGATATTATTGGTCGTGCTACCACTTTCTCTTTTGAGGATCTCCAGCTGATCAACAGACTATATGGATGTGACAGTAAGAAATGAATGTGCTAAACCGCTAATATTGATGTCTATGAAATGTTCTAGCCCCAACCAGACTCAGTACAAATTATTCCAAATGAAACTGTAATTAGTTGGCAATGACAATTAAAAACTAACTCTATAGGTTTCAGTACATCCTTGACTTCAATTTTTGATTGTTATCGTTTTTCCGTGATCTAGAACGCCTGACCTGCAATCAACATGTCGGGGTTCAAATCCCAAAAAAAGTCAACTGAAGGTGACAGGAATGACATCCAACCTTAACAATGCTTTTTGTAACTGGGCATGTCTTCAGTCATTGAGGTTCTCTTACCACTGGGCACAGACAAGTCCAACCAAGATCACAAACTCATGCTGGCTGTTAGATAAGAAATTATCACACTCAATCTTTGAGCGATTGCTCACTCACAGATTGATATTTTAGTGATGGGTTCCTGTCTGTAGTTTAGCACTCGAGTTGTTTACTCACTCAGCAACAAAGTAGCTTTGGAAAAAAATTGCAAAATATCTAGAAATTTGATCAAAACTACTATAACACAGTCTGTAGATTTTTCCGTTGGTTCTGAGCCCAAATATTGGCAGAACAGTGAATGTCTAAATGATGCGCTGTAGTGTTTTGTCTATGGATGCGAAAATAAATGTATTCAAGAAGGGGTGACATGAAAGTTTCAACAAGTTTATACAGTAAACTTTATCCTGCTTGAATTTATGACAAAGTCAAGTATAGATTTGCTTCCCTTAGTTTTCCTTATTAAAATGCTGCTGACAGCAGATTTTAACAGCTGATAGCATAATACTTAACATCTGGGTTTGTGACAAACAATTTAAAATGTTTTTGTATTTTTCACGCAGTTGAAAATGAAAGATTTTGTCTGTGATATTTTTATCATATTTAAATAAGCTTGATAAAAGAAAATTAGAAAATTCAACCATTATTATCTTTTGGTCCCTATCAAGAATTTACAACAGTAATATAATATTGCTCATTTTGATAGACAGTGTCGAGTAACCTACTTAAATTTTTAGCAATACATACTAAATAATTAGTTGCTACGTGAATTTATATAAATATCAGTGTTTGTCATCTGTCCAGTTATAGCAATTAAATTCTAGCAATGAAAAATCTACTTGTCAGAGGATTTGATCTCGGAACCTTTAGGTCTGAAAATCAACAATATAAACTACCACACCACGATCATTCAACAGACTGTAGTGAAAAATGATCGTGATTACGTTCATTACACCGGTTAAATTACTCACGCTTCATAACACTTCAATAATGCTTGGCCATTCGGCTAGCATATTTATGAGACTTGCTTTTGGACAAACTTTTGACACCATTTAGATTTTATATCAAACATTCTCTAAGATGGAAGAACTATTTTAACAAGTAGAGTAGATATTTGGCTACATAACAGACAGAACTAGTCTTATTGCTGGCTTACATAACCAAATGCGCGCAAGCAGGAGTAGACAATTACAAATTGTTTCAAAAAGAAATGAACTTTGATTAAAGGGAAGTTTTCTTCTGTAAATACTTTTGTTTATAAAATGAATTAGTTTTGAGGTTGACGGATATATCTTTTACTCTTAGAGTGAACCTTCAACATAAATGTCTACAAGTTTCCCTCATTGAAAGGTATTTTGAAAAATAAGCATTATTGCAAATATAAATTTGTTGTCAAGTAAAAAAATAAATAATTTATTATTTTTTTACTCCTAAATTGTGAGCAAAATATGGTAATGATAATACTTATTAATATGTTTACTAAATTATATCAATTAGGTACTTGTAAACATTACACTATTTGTGGAATTATGATAGCCTGTGTAACAGATTGAAAACAACTACCGTAATGATCTAATGATAGGAGGCTGTTCAAGGACATGTCCCACAGACTCATACAGAGGAAAAGACTGTGAGTGCTACTGCAGGAATGGAGACAACTTCGATGTACCTGCTGTCTTATGCACAGAAGTCAGCGGTAAGATATTCATTACGTTTTATATTTGCTGATATTTGCTATGTGCTGCACTTGCAGCGATACTGGAGTTATTAATATCCTCGGAAAGCTGTAATCTGTAAGCACTTTTTGCGTAATGCTGTGCATAAGGTTTTGTAAATAGCAGCTAAGCTTTCACTTTTTAGCATAGAGATAATAAAAATAATCAGTAACAGTATCAGACTAATAGCAGGTCATTGTTTAACACAGTATTGATACTTCGATGTACGTGATAAAAAGTTTTGCGCATTCACAATTGAATCTGTGCTCTACGTATTTTGAAGCTAGAATTTTGAGGCTGATTTGACTACACACGGCTTCTCTTTATTTGCGCTGAAAGTGTAAATTGCATCCCATAAAAGTTTTGCTCTGCTAAAAGATTGTTTGAACGCTAATATCTGCAGGAGAAGAGTTGAGGACAGGAAACACTGGCATACAAATAAAGCCTTTATAATATTCATAAGTCTGTAGAACTATACAGATGGTTGATTGGTGCATATAGTAGTGTGCCTGACTATTAAGCCAGGCACTGCCAAATCTCTCGGTACAAATCTCGTGCATTGCAATCCTTTTTTCTAACATTCAACCGTGGCTTCAGACATGACTCTTATTCTAATAAAGATTGACCAATTGAATGCAAAAAATCACTTCAACTCAACACAATTAAATCATAAACATGATTTATGTGTTGAGATTAAATTAAATCAAAAAGTGAATTTAGTTTAACTTACAAGTATCACAAACACAGTTTGGGCAACTCATGATTTCATGTGTGCATGCAAGATTATGAGACCTGTGAGAAGGTCTAGTTATAATTTACCATGATCATAAGCTGGATTATGCTGTCAACATTAATAAGCTTGTAGATAAACAGCAGATTAACTTACATAAAACTTTAGTAGACTTTATGAGAAAGTATAAGTATTATTTTATCATTTGTGATTGTTTGTGATGCTTGAGGTGGTCTGATAGCCAGAATGTTTTAAGATTAAAATCAACCAAACTTGATAGCGATTAACAGGCTCAGGAGAAAAATATGTGTGAAATGATGTCACTAGTTGTTATCATCGCTATAGTTGATATCAGCTATTGCATTCCAGTAGCAACTATTCTATGGTTTCTTTGCAATTATGGACGTCATAGTAGCACGTTTGCTTGAACTGAGCATTTTAATCGTGATCAAGTTTTACCGATTTCAATCGTGAAACATCCTGGCTTTCAGATCACCTCAAACATAAGTATCAAATATAAAATATAATATAATAATAATATAATATATAATAAAATAATAATAATAATATATAATAAAATATAAATAAACAAATATCGAAAGCAATACCAATACAAAATACCTTTCTGATGAAAGCGACTAAATTGTTGTGCAAGTTTATCTTTGATGGTAAGTTTACTCCTGGTTGACATTCATATCCAATCAGCTGTAAACAACTGACTTTTGATATTCTTTGACATTCCTTGGAGTGCTCAGCTGCGATTTATCCTTTTTATTACTTTTTCAAAGCAAATTGTTAAAAAGTAAATTTGTTTGAAGCTACAAGAACAATATTAGAGCTATGAAAGTCAAACCTTTTGGTGAACTTATGGTTTTCTAGAGTGCAACATGATCGATCAATCAACAAAATGGCTGCCACAAAATACAGATTAATTTTGATCACTTTTACATTCATTTACTTTCACCTTTACATAAACTTACAGCATCAAAAATATCTTTTAATCTGTTCAGCTATTATGTTATGATGCCAAATATCTTCTGATTTATTATATAACCCTTGGATTACAGAGTGCAACATGATTGGTGTGTCCTGTAACTGTGGCAGCAGAAGTAATGCATGCAGTGGACTGTCTAACACTGCCTGCAATACAAACTCAGGTGCTTGTGAATGCGATGCTGCCTCTGGATTCATCGATGGCCAGTGCATCAGAGTGGAAGGTGAGTAAAACATGTTGTAACAATTTCCTTCTACACCTTCTAATGATGATGGGAGTTGTCTAACCTTCCTCAGTCAATGCGCTTGAACCCGGACGAGTTTCATGTACATGTAATACACAATATTTTTTACAGATGCTGAGTGTGCTGAGGTTGGACAGAACTGCCTTTGTTCAAGAAAGTCTGCAAATGCTTGTGTGCAGCTCCCCAACACTCAGTGTAACTCTGGAACCAATGCTTGTGAATGCACATCTGGTCATATGCTGAACCCTGAAGGAGATTGTGAAAATATCAGTGAGTGAACCTGGGCTATTTGTATTTGAATGACTGTCATCAGCAGTTTGTTAAATAGAAAATAAGCTTTTATAGAAGTAGGTAGCAATTTATATCAATTGACAGGAGTATTCTATTAACCAAAGAGTGTCATCAAGGATATGGTAGGGTGATGTAAGGTAACACATGTTTAACTTCAAACAAATGATACAACGGTATACTTCATAGAGCATGGAGTTCTCAAATAGTGGGGCTGCGGTTCAAAACTGGACTACGGTATTGTTTTTTTAGAAAAAGGCATTTAACAAGCTTTTAACCATTAAAGATAAAGACAAAAAAAGAATCGAAATTTTTTTTTGCAAAATTATAAAACTGTTGAACAAGCTGTGTAATCATCTAAAGCTCTAACTTACTCTGTTTCATGCTTATTAAAGCTTGCGTAGCTTACAACGAGCTGGCATCAGAATGGTGCAGATGGGTGGGTGGTAGACTTGCAGCTGGAAGGCTGGCAGTTCAAAGCCCCAACGTAACCATTTCTGATGGTGAAGCGCTTTGTACATACATTTTTAATGTAGTCTTTAACAGGCTTTTAACCATCAAAGAAAACAGTCAAAGGTGTTAACAGTTTTTCTCTGTAAAGCTGTTAAACAAGCTGTCAACTTGTTTAAAAAATTAACAGACCTGGTTGAAAATTTAAAAACCAAAAATTTAATCTAAACTTGGTTTAGGCCAAAATTTTGACTTTACCCTAAACCATGTTAAAATTTAACCTGGTTTAACAAAAAGCTTCTAAAAGTTTGATCTAAATTTTAAAAAAATTAAAGTTAGATTATAAAAAATTAACCTAAAAATTTAGGCTAAATTTAAAATTTAACCTAACCTGGTTTTCTTGTGTAGCCTAAAAAACCTACAATAATTCTCATTATACCTCTGCTGGTTTTGATTCAGCTGAATATGCAACTAATTTGACGGAATGCAGCTCTTGACATTTGCTGACTGGGCTAATGGCAAGTCTCAATCAAGCTTAATGATGGAACAAATTGATTATTTTAGATATTCCATGCAACCGGATTGGTGAGACCTGTTTCTGCTCTCAAAAGTCTAATGCTTGTGGTAGACTTGCCAACAGCTACTGTGACCTGCTGACTGACAGGTGTGAATGTGATGAAGATTTCTACGAGTCTCCTCGGGCCCCAGGAGTCTGCACGAGGGCTCCAAGTAAGTGCTTGTCTTTTCATGCACAAATTTAAAAATAATTTTATTTAAGCAACGATCAGGTAAGAAACTCACAAACAAAATTATGCTTGTGTAGCGCCTTCCTAAAAGTATTTGTATAATTCTAAGCTGGTTCTGTTTAAAAATGTTCTGGTAAATAGTTTACTTATTAAATTAGTTCAAATTTTAAAATATGTTGAGCAGTTACTTTGATCGGTAAGATAAAAACAGCAAAACTTAAGTCACAAAACATTAGCAAGGAACGTCGTTTTAAGCAATTCTAAAGATACCACATTTTAGAAGTTATTCCATTTCCTGATGAATTTTTAAAATTATCTAAAAGAGGTATATTTTTGCTCCACTCTTTAGTACATAGTCTGCGAGACTTTCAAATCAGTGTATTTTTAGTTAAAAATCTAAAATTTTCCAGTAACCACTGCATTGATTATATCTTTATAGATACACAAGCTGGACTGAAACTAATAACTGCACAAGTTCTGATGTTTTTAGATTTGTCTCGCTATTGATAGGTTATAAAATATTTTATTATATTTTTCCAAAAGTAAACAGAGCTAAAAATGGAGATTTTAGTTTGCTGTTATAATTTTAGCATTCTCAACATGTTAAAGCTTATTATATTTTCTTTATCATAGCTTTAGTCTGAAACCTTTCATTTTTATATCAGTACATGATATAAGCATGCAAACATGACATACACACTACATTCTCAGTTTCAACAGCAAATAGCTAAAATTACTTTTGGGCAATGAAAACAAATACAAAAACAATCTAATTTTTCAGATTTTCATTAATGTTATTACATTTAACAGAAACTTATCGACGTTATATATAATATATATAATATACATATATTATGTATAATATTATACTTCAAATTTTCAGCATGCGATGCTGTCAACCAGGCCTGCCAGTGTACAGTTCAGAGAGATGCGTGTCAACTCCTACCCGGTACAGCTTGTGACGAGGAGACACAAGCATGTGTTTGTTTACCATCCCACCAACTTGACCTAAATGGAAACTGCTTGCCTTCCATCACCAGCTATATCAGCGATGGCTCATCTGTAGCGCCGTTCATGCAGTCTGATATCACTACTTCTAATAACGGTTTTACACCAGATCTTGGCAGAGACCCAACTCGGAAGCGTAAAACCTTTGGTGTCATGCCAAATTTCTGGCGTCTGAGAGCTTCGGGTACAGTAAGTTGATAACAGATTCATTTGAGTAGCTCTGTTTGGGAAATAAAATTGTTTAGCGGTCCTCAATATGGTTAATCTAAAATTAAAACTGTCTTCGAGACAGTTTCAATTTTAGATTCACCATATTCGTTCTTTTGAAAACAAGTTAAAATCTTAATATGCACGCCACAAGGTTTTTACGGCAAAATAAATTTGGGTTTGCCCTTTTCTCATTTTCTACGCTAATACAATTTAGGTTTGGGTGTTTCATAGAAAGGGATAATACATTTATTCTTTACATATTTTGCCAGTTTTTTAATTATGACATAAAACAAAGTCAAACGGACATAAATTACTTAACTATAGACATAACAGAAAATATTTTCGAGATTCTTGATAGTACGAGAACATTTGCATCTTTAATGCAAGTTCAATTAATTATCCCCTTCAATTGGTTTTTTGGAATTACCAATTTCCAAAGATAATATTACTTTTCCAGATCTGACCTATTACATGAGTATAGCTATAGTCCTAACTATAGCTATAGTCTATAGCCTGTAGCCTGTAGACTATAGCCTATAGACTATAGCTATAGTCGGGTCTATAAGCTACAATTCATTGTTCAAACTTTTGACAATGGATTGTAGCTTCTTATAGATCAATCAACTTTTTTATGGTAAAACTAACCTGAAAGGAGTTTTTACCTCTACAGAAATCTTTTACTGATAAATAGGTTTTCTGTGCTCTATTACATACAAATGCAATTTTCCAGTTCCGTATTCGAGCGACTTTGCGGGAACTTCTTTTAAATTGTTATTTACACGACTTTTTCATTGATTTTTTCCTCATTATTTAAGATGAAAGTTCTGAGATTAGATAATTTTTAATTTAATAAAATTAAAATGAAATCATAACAAAAAATTTAATTAAATATCTTGCACCACGCAGTTTCAAAGCACATAAACCAAAAGAGTCTGCACCACCTTAAGAAGAGTCCTTGTACAAACAAGCTGTCATTCCAATAACTGACATGTTTTCTCTAATGTATTTAATATTTTATGGTGTTTAATACTAGTGACTGCTATGTAATACCTTACATTGCCATTTCTCTACTGCTTCAGGGTCGAGGCCAAAAGGGAGCGATACAAACTTCTACACTACCTGCTGGAACTTGGTGTATACAATTCTCATACAGAATGAAGTATGCTGCCCTTTGGTACCAAGTTTCCAACAATGGCATTGACTGGGACTTCCGAGGCATTGGTGCCAACTGGTAAAATTCACTTTCTAACTTTCAATTTTTTGTTGTTTCTGTAAAATGTCTTACAGCTAGTAGTTTCCCTTGAGTAAATTCAGGGTGATGATCACATGATGTGACATGGCTAAATGCAATGATCTTGCAGATAGGATCAGTTTGGCTTTAGGCCAATATTCAAAAACCATCCCAATACTAATACCTCCAATATTTTCACTTTGAGTTCCAATATCCAATACTCTATCTGACAATATCTAATACCAAAATTGATACCCAATAATCTTTCTCACAATATCTAATATCAATACTAAAAACACAAAATTTCAATAGAATTTCCAATATTCCATAGTATTGTATTTTGTATTGGATGTCCAATACCAATTGAATATAGTATTGACCCTAAGCCTGATCAGAATGGCTCAATCCATTTACTTTATTGAAATTTAGCACAGATGAAAGTAAATTAACTGAATGAACTCTCGGTATATTGATCCCACACAATCTTAAAGTGAACATATGCACTTACTAAGGCTAGCTCTCTAAAATAGTTGTAAGTGTAAATTCTAAGCTGTAACGTTTATTTAATTTTTTATTCTTATAGGCTCTTATATGTTCCTATATTTATACAAACTATACCGGGTAATCAACTTTTGATAATAAATGTTAATACAAGAATTTTTTTAAATACATAAAGCAACACTATTTATTGAACAAAACACAAAAACGTGCATTAAAACTGAGACAAATTTTAAACGGTTTAACTTATTTTATATACTGTTAAAATTTTGCATACAAAGGTAATTTCTTATGAGATTGTGCTTAAAACTGTTGCTGGAGCAAGTTTTCTTATCGCAATAATTTGTTTAATTTGTTCCATGGTAACTCGTTGCAAATAATACAGTTCAGTAAACGTTAGCTACACATCTTTGATGTCTCAACTTTTTAAATAATTTAACCAACACTCGAAAAACTTGTCTAGACACTTGCCTTACTTGCTGAAACACTTACACAGAACGTATAAAAATCGTCCGCAAATGTGATGTAATGATTACAAAATCTCATTAATGCGATTTGACTTTGAGGATCAGGTTGGGTTTTTTCTGATAAAATAAGAACGTAAAAAGGCATTTGAATTAAATTAAAAATAAATTCAAATTTTAAATTGCATTTTACTTTTTCATAAACGTTAAAGCAAGACTCAATAGCTACAACTCGAATATATAAAATACTTGCTCTAACCATTACCAACATACAAATAAATACAGTACTTTCATAAAATTGTGTGAAATACTAAATTTAGCAAATTAAGTTGTATGTTAAAACCTTTTAAAGCAGAATCTTCGACAAAAAGTTAAAAATATGTTTTGGTTGTTACTTTACTGTTGAGACAGTAGTGTATGCTAAGCATTGTGCAGATTAAAATGAAAAGATACACGCTGTAACTTATTGTAACTTAGGATAAGATTAAACAAACATAACTTATAAGCTTGTTAACACTTTTTAGATTTGCCATTTTATTTTAATCTTCGTTAACTTCTTTACTTTCACATACAAAATAGCAAAGTTTTATACAAAACTCTAAGAAGACACGCTGGAAATTAGTTTGAGGGTAAAATATTGGCTTAAATTTTGTTGTAGAAGATTTTTATTTTGAGAGGGTCATAAGTAAAGGTTCTACTCCACACTAATTAGCTGAAACAAAGGTAAAGGGATTCGAAAAATAGATCTTTCAACTGGAATTCATTCAAAATTTTAAAAATCAACCAACTGACTTGCTAAGTTGAAGTGTTAGGAGAACAAAGGCAGCAAAGACAGAAACGATTTAGTAAAAGCTTCTGACACAATTTTATAATATTTATCAATTTTCATATAATCATTTTACATACACGCTTTGGTGTCTCAGGACAGCCCATTCAGAGTTGACCACTTTTGCTGCTTTTGTTCAATATCTTATTGGAGACAGATTAGAAGTTGATAGAGTTATTTAAAAACTATTATCATGTTCATTCATTTTACTCGCTTAGTTTTGCTTGAGGAAAGAATTCGGAACTAATCTGAGTGAAAACTATCTTTTATTTTACAGGAACATGCGAAGGTTCTTTAGAAAAAGTGTCAAGTACACAAGTGAAAGCCCACTCATTGTAAGTTTGTCAATAACTTTATTATCTCAGTAAAAAGTTCTCTCTTCACTGCAATATTAAACAATATAATTTTACAAAATACGAAGGAGACTGGGTAAGATAATGTTTCAAATTCTCAGCGAATACTTTTTCAGCCAATTAAGTAGCAGCTCAGTGGATGGGTGACAAACTTATTTTAAATACTTCCTCGTTACTAGTTGTAAATCAAAAAACAAACAATTGCCTTTTTTTTCAAGTTTATCAATAACAAGTACATATTTAGTGTGTGCAACCATGAATGTATATACAGTACATGGTAACAGTGGCGGGAGTAATAAGAACTTTGCTTAGCCTTGCGGTTTCACGTTCTTGTTAGTAGACTTGTGACCTAAATGTAGTGAGTTCAAATCCAGTAAGAAGGTTATTTTTCATTACTAAAACTATATTACTATCGCTGGTGATACAAATGACAAACAAACGCCAAGACTTATATATATATAAATGGTTTGATGAAGGAGCAGATAACCCTTAATGTTATGCTTTATTTAAGTTTACCAAACTTCCTCTGGATTTCTCTGTTATAGTTGATAAGGTTATTGTTGCTAACAAACTACAGTTTTTACATATTTACATTTCAGTTGTGTGCTTCTGTAGCCAGGTTTAGAAAAGTTGGAAAAAAATTTCCTTTCAACAGGATTTGAAACCATGACTTTCAAGCTTGGTAAACCAACACGGTAACATCTGTACCTACCATCTGGCAATTATTGCACAAATAACTTGTCTCCGTGATTTATTGGCCAGCTAATGACCTTTTACGCACACTAGACTGCCAGGGTACTAGTTCATCATAAAAAGTTGTCAAACTAGATAAAAAGCAATACAGACCATGATATTACCAAATGCTGTTGAGGTGCATAGTTTTTACTTCCTAACTGATGTTTATGCAGAAAATTGGTTAGGTTGGTAATACAGAAATTATTTGGTATCAACTACTGGACATTTAGAAGCACTGGTATCATTGCAATCTTAACTCAAGGTCCTTGTAAACAATCTTTGGCATTGACTGGGTGCATGCTATTAGCAATCAATGAGGTCTAGCGATGTCTGAATAGTTAGCCAGAATGAACGCACTTGCGTAACAGAAAGAGTGTTCAAGCATATCTGCTTGGAGCATCAAATCTCTACAGTAAAAATTAGCTCTACATCATTCATATGATTTGTGTAACTCATTCCTTACATTTTTTAACTAAATTTTTTTTTAACTTTGTTGTTTCGAACATGTGCTGACATTTTTTATCATAATTCGAAAAGTATTAATTTATTGCCACGAAATAATGATCAGTACATCTTTTCCTACAAGATAAACTAGTTTTAACAACTGTAAATAATGATAGTAATTTTTAACTTTGAGATCAAAAACTGGAAATTTGCTGTGAAATGTTTTTTTCTCCTCTCTACTTTCCTGAGAAACATTAATTACAACAAAATCTCAGTCACCATCTGAGTCAACAAATTCACAGCTACTTTTACTTCTGAATGATGACTCAAAAGCCTCTATAAGATAAAATGTTTGCGCCTTCCTCTACACAGAGTCGAGACATACTTTTTATCGATTGTCATCCATCTTGTCAAAAAAGTACTGAACCAAACAATTTTACTTTTTATATAAATTTTCAGTTCAGAAGTGAACGTAATAATCGGTCAGATGAAATGCCATTTTGTTTTTTGTTAAAAGAAGAAATTATAGGTTTACTCCTAGTCAAAGTCAAACAAGACCACTTTTCCTAATGACTCGTTGAGGGGCTTCTAAAGTGGTGTCCCTCACGGAAGAAACGATGCCGCATATTACTAAAGTGGCATCCCTTGGCGAATCTAGGTTTGCATCATGCACATTTCTTTCTAATGAATTGATGAAAGTGATGACTGACTACTCTATGTGGTAGAGAAAATGCAAATGAATACATTGACAGCAAATGTAATATTTATTACTAGTCGAATGCCCAGCATTGCACAGGTAATAAAAAAATACCTTATAAACAGTGGCAGGTAATGTAGTTGCCATTGGCTAAGTTTTACTATGTTTTCTCAAACTAGCAAATTGGCTTGACTTGAGTAACTTAAGCTAGTATATTGCTAAACTAACTATTATAAAAACCATGAACTTTAGCGACATTTCGTTTTGTACAATGTCATTATGCACATTTTAACTAATATATATAATGAGATCACAATCGATCCATTGTACTGCAAGTGGTCCGTGTGGCTTAATGGGTTAGCGTGCCTGACTAAAAACTTCAGTTGCCAAGTTCAAATCTTGTATGAAGTATCGCTTTATTTGTATCGCTATAACTGGACACGCGACAGACCAACAGACAAACACTGATATTTATATATAAAGACTAACTGTGCTACCCGGCGTTGCCCGGGTAATAGAAAAATCTTTGGACAGAAAATTGATTTGTATTCAATTTGTAACCATTCTAACTTTCAAACTACTGTACATATCATAAGAAAAGTGTTTTGTCCTATAAACATTGAGAAGTAGTCAAAGTTGGTCGCCATTAGCCTGCGTGCTATTAGCCAGTACGTTTAATAATGTGAGCAAACATGAGAAAAGTGTTTGTCTTATACAGTAAACAATGAGAAGTAGTGAGAGTTGCTCGCTATTAGTCAGTTTAATAATGTGAGCAAACAGCTTCTCGTGACGTTATGTGATGACTCGTGTCGTAAGCAAAGCCATTAGGTATTTGCTCTCATATAATGACTTATATTGGCAAGCTAGCTATTTAGTTTCCGTAGTTTAGTGGGTAGGGCGTCGAACTAGTGAACGGCAGAGTCCGAGATCGAATCTTCTTCGGTACAGAATCTTTATTCAAAGATTGTAAGATCTATAGCTGGAATGTGTACCAACATATGGCCATACTTTGAGAAAAAAAACATGTATAGAAAAGAAAATTGTTTGTCTTATACGGTAAACAATGAGAAGTAGTGAGAGTTGCTCGCTATTAGTCAGTTTAATAATGTGAGCAAACAGCTTCTCGTGACGTTATGTGATGACTCGTGTCGTACGCAAAGCCATTAGGTATTTGCTCTCATATAATGACTTATATTGGCTAGCTAGCTATTTAGTTTCCGTAGTTTAGTGGGTAGGGTGTCCAACTAGTGAACGGCAGAGTCCGAGATCGAATCTTCTTCGGTACAGAATCTTTATTCAAAGATTGTAAGATCTATAGCTGGAATGTGTACCAACATTCCAGCTATAGATATATATATATATCTATAGCTGGACATATATATATCTATACATATATATATATATATATATATATCTATAGATATATATATATATCTATATATATAGATATATATATATATATCTATATATATATATATAGATATATATATATCTATAGATATATATATATATATATATATATATATATATATATATATATATATATATATATATATATATATATATATATAGATACAGCATGCAATCAATTGGAATTCTTTAAAAACCTTAATGAAGACCTCCATTTATAGGTGCTTGTTGATGCTTTACAAGTAGGGAGTATGCAAGTATACTTGGCACTTTTGGATTCAGATAACTTCCGAAAGTTCCAGTAAATTTTGGTAGCTTTTGCTGTGGTCGGAGTACATAATAATCAAATTGGATCAGGTTTATTGAAAGCGAATAAGTGCATGTGCGTCATGCATCAACAAAAGGTCATGATACACGGTCTTTACAAATATTTTCATGCTATAATAACCAAGCGCTTGTCATTTAACAAATACGCTTGGTATGTTTAGAAATTATTTTATTGGAGTCGTTTGATGACCATTGATGAAATAATTCTAGTGTAATACGTAAATCAACAAAAACACCAAATAGAATATAGGTTTAAGAACATGAAGGAGACTCAATGAATGCTTGTTGCATACATCTATGTTACGGGAGTTTTTATGCCACATGCACCCTTTAGGTTTTGTATAGGGAAATCGCAAGCACCCTGAATGGTGTATCGGGGAGGCGTACGCATAGCCACTATCAACAAGACCGTCATACATGAAGCTCACATAGAAATGTGTCTGTTAGTCATCCCAAAAACACAGTTACCCTAGGACACTTATGTATTCGCCTCATCTAACTTTCGCGTTTTTGCGGAGACATCCTCTCGCGAAAATTTCATGAGCAAAACTAAACTATCGTAACGAATGAGCAAAAAAGGGAAATTAAATAGCTTTGTTTGTCAATAGTCCAAGAAACAAATGGCAGCAAGTGATCAAATTGCATTATTGATCTTGACCACACAGTTCTACCTGCGGTTCACAATTACAAACTAGTCCCAAATTGAATTTTTTTCTTACGGGTGAGCCGAACCTGAGGAATCTAATTTTGTTTGTTCTACTGCATTTATTTTCACATCACTATATTTTTGCACTCATCAGAGCTGCGAAATTAAGTTGCATCAAAATTTTATTCTGTATGCTACTCACAAAACTAAATACTAATGAAATATAAGTGTTCGAGGGTATTGTGTTACAATATGGTGGTTTACAGCTGGTATTAAAACCTTTACATTTAGAGACTCCAGAAACATCACAAATTGGAAAATGCCTTCCAAGGCCTCCATTTTATAAATATATAGTTAAGTTTATGATGCATAAATTTATATCAAAGCTTGCCCATGCATTGAAGGAATTTTTACTGTTGCAAGACATTAATATTCACTCCCGTTAATTGATAAATAATTCAATTTTAATACTTTATTTGCAGGTTCGATTTTTAGCTGAAGTGTACCCAGAACTAAATCAGCCGTGGGAGGTCTTGATAGATCCTGTCGTAATCAAGCAGTGCTGACAACAGTATCATCAGTATGTTCTGCCAACTAGCATAGCGAATATGCAATCCTAAATGTTCTAAGTAACGTTGTGCATTTTATGGCACCTTGCAGGCTATATTGCTCTTCTGGATGGCAGCGAAGGTCAAATGTCAATGTCAGCGAAACACTGATACTTGCTCACTTCTAGATATATTTATAAGATGAAATTTGGAAATCGAAAGTCTTAAATAATGTGTTTACTATATTTTTTTGCTCCGTTTGTTAACAAGATTGTCATAGCAGGTTTTTATACAATTTCAGCAGGAGCTATCCTTCCATTGAAAAGACAACTCCTTTGAATGTCAACACTAGTAACTATAGAAATTCTATAGCATTCTATAATAGAATGCTATGAATTGGGTAAATTTTGATATTTTAATTTAATGAATAGTGTGTATGTATCATCTATTATATTTTACAATGAACTAAACTTACCTATTATAAAGACAACAGCATGAACACGCGGCGCTTGACTTGAATGTTTTATTGTTTGGAGAGCTATAAAATACAATATTTGTTAATTTAAATGTCTCCTCCACATAAGTTGTTAAATCATGTCACAACCAGTGTTTTTAGTTTACTAACTATATGAATGAATCCTTAGAGCTAAAATGCATAGCTGACTTCCATTAGCTGACTTTGGTAGCTTCGTATATTTTGGCACATAGAAACATTCAAAGACAAGTCATCAAATACAAAAATAACTATGCTTATTGACGAGTAGCTGGGCCAAGCAATCAGCAGTCGGCGATCGTCCAGCCATTCTTTCCTGCACACTTTGGATCATTTACAGGCTCGCATATCCCGGGATGTCCTTTGACACGGCCCTCAGGGGTTGCGCCTTTTGTCCACTTGCATGATGGATCACCAAGCTCTTCACCATTTGTCATGCCATCTCCATCAGAGTCTTTCATGCATACTTCTTGTGTCCAGATTGTACCAGCCTAAAATAGTCAATAAAGTCAATAATAATACAAATAATAATAATGATAATAATAATAGTCAATAGCGAATCAAGCTTTTAGGTACTACGAGCCAGAAAAAGGTAAAAAAATTGGACTTGATTGGCAAAAATGGGAAGCCAATGAACTAGTGGAGCGTTTAATTGCCGAATTGAAACTATATTTACAGCTTTTTGTGTGTACTGATTTTCTAGATAGCTCTAGAAAATTTTTGATTTAAAAGTTTGTTCATCATATATTAATGTAATACTTTTTGTAGTTAACTTTTATCACCTAATTGAGCACAAAACTTGCATTTGTTTAACCACAATCAACAGGGATACCTATATTATCAAGTCTCTCTAGGTTCCAATAGCAGTTTTGCAGGAAGCAGTAGGCTTTGTTCATTTGTTAAATTTAGCAGTTGCCAAGCCTATATGACAAGAGTGGACAGGTTCTCGCATGCAGCTTCGACATCTGACCGATATATCACTTCAAAAATAGTAACAAAATCTCTATTATGGCATCCGTAGACAGGTTCTCACATACAGTTAGGATATTTGTCAATTAATGTTACAATTATGATAATAACAAAAACTATATTATGGCATGTGTAGACAAGTTCTTACATATAGTTATGACTACTATTAAATATGAATCTTCAATGGTAATAAAAAAAATTCTATTATGGCATGTATTGGAAGGATCTCACTAATACATGCCATAATAGCTGCCAATATGCAGCTCCAATTATAGTATTGAAATCCCGATTATGACATGCACAGGCGGGTTTTCACATACAAGTAAGACAATGCCAACAAGCACTCTTAATGCCATAACAAAAGACTTACTGGAACATTTGGATTAGCCAGTGCCAATTTAGAGATGTCATCTCCAAAGCTGTTACGAGGGCCACTGCCGCCTTCAGCCTGATGACCCACACCAGGCCAAGCGTTTCCATTGCAAGGGTTCTTCACACTCAAAGCGTTAGGAATGCTTGTTATCCAGAAACTATAGCCCAAGGCAACTCCTGAAACATGAATTGCAACTCTAACACGCAAATCTTCTTTTGGGATTATCTGCTCTTGGTAGGACCAGGTCGATGGAATTGAATTTAAATGTTCTTGTCTTGTTCACGTGCTCGAAGTAGTCATCATAGACAAAATGAATGATGAGGTCAAAAACCACAATATTCTAACTTAGTAAAACTTATAGTCACACAAAATTGCAAAATGTACTACTGGAATTGGACTTGGCTTTTTCTATTCCAATAGACCACTTATGCTATTTTATGCCACTTATTATTTGTCAATGACACTTTGAAAGTCATGTGAATGACTCATCCATTAAAGACGCTATTAAATTATGAGTAAACAATCTGACAAGCGCCAGCCAGTGTCAGTTGAACCGCTTGCAGTAGCTAGCAGTAGGATTTTTGATAAACTATTTTAGTCCCATCCACCCACATCTCTAAAATCTATCAATATTAGTACACGGGCAGCTCAATGCAGTGTGAAAGATCATTATGTGTAATAACTATGCGTGCAGTTATTCTTATATGTGCAAAGGTAGTCAAGTGGCATGAATGGTAGCGTGCTTGGCATGGAATCTGAATATCTGGGTTCAATACCTGTGTGAGGAAATCTTTTTTTCTAACACTCTTAGTGTGACTTCGAACAGACGGATGACCGATCTTATAGTTAAGACCATCTGAATGCCCTGCGTTGCATAGGTAATAAAAACAGCTTATAAACATTACCTTACTTACTACATTACCTTTACGCTACATTAGCTGCAACTGTTTATAAGTTGTTTTTGTTACCAGTGCAACGCCATGCATTCGCCTAGTGAGGCCAACTGGTAATTGTTAAGTGTGATGCAATGTCGTTATGCATATTTTAACTGATGTAATGAATATCTTCAACATTATTGTTTGCGATGCTAAGTTGACCCTGTAGTTGAATGGGGTAGTTATAAGCCTCCAGAACTAGAGGTTTCGAGATCAAATCCTCTGGAAAGGAGATTCTTCATTACTGAAACTTTATCGCTATAGCTGAGCAGACGAACAGACACAGAAATCTATGTATATAGATTTGAAGCAATTTGGAAGAAAGACGCAAGTATTCAAATCATCAGCAAGAGTTTTTAGTGAATCTCATGCTCAATTGATTGAGAAAAATCTTATTAGATTAAGGACATATTTTCAAAATAAAAATTGAAACTTCAAAAAAAATTTTTCTTGTGATATCTGACGTATTAGTTAACATCAAAAGTCAATTAAAATAGTTTAAACATATACCAATGAAAGAAATATAATTGATAACATTGAAAGATTTTCATAGTTTTTGCAAAAATTAAGTCCATCGAAATTTCAAGTGATGGACACTAACCTTAATTTTTAAAAATGTAATAAATACGGTGGTGAACAAAATAAACTACCATTTTGTATGACTTAAAATAAGCAAAGAAAAACATTAGTGGTGAGATCCACATCTCTACAGACATCTCTACACATTATATTTAACTACTAAAAATGGAATGTCCAGAATTTAGCCTCCAATTTCATGCAGAACCATACTTTTACAGCCGTGTGGATTACATATTAGAAATCAGAAATGAGGGTAATTTGATATACAGTAATACTTCAACTTAAGTGTCCCAACGTACGAGAAACGTGAGATACGAGCCAGCTTTTAAGCAAGTTTTAGAATGTTTGAGATAAGAGCACGTGATTCAGTTGTCAAGTATGTCGGAGGTGTTTTATGAGAACAGCCTCACTCTGTATTTTTCAACTGCTCAGGTTATACTTTTGTACCGGGTTTTTTTGTGCGCGATTTTCAGTACAAAATTATGTGAATTAAAAGTACTGTGCATAGACCAAAAGTTTGCCAGTAAAATGAAAGATAATGCAAAGAAAAAGCGAATGATAACAATTGATATAAAACGTAAAATTATTGAAAAATATGCGAAATGTGTATGCGTGATTGAGCTAGCTCAGCAATATGAGAGAAATACATTCACAATTATCAGACAGAAGGATTATATTCAGGGCATTTAGTTTGCAAAATGACTGACCATAGTTTCTAAATGGCGCAGAGATCTTCACGACCGCTGATGGAGAGACTGCTCAGGCTTTGGATAAAAGACAAACAATTGGCCGGCGACAGTGTAACAACGGTGACAGCGTAACTGAAATGATGCAATGTGAAAAGGCCGGTGCTATCTATCAAGACTATAAAAAATAGACATTCGGACAAGTTAGCTAGTGGTCGTGCATTAACCCTTTGTGACGATACCTGTGTTCGTCCTAATCGCAACATGTTGAAAGGACGACAAAGGCACATGGCTTTAGATAGGTTTTGCTTAAAACGGTCGGCTGGTCGCAAGAGCGAAACAAAGGAAAAATTAACTAACCAGCGAGAACGCTGAAGAAATTTTAATTAATTTAATTTTAATTCATTCAATTTATTTATAAAAAATGAAAGTTTGCTTCTAGGTTTGCTTCTAAGTTTGTCTTTTAAGGCTGATAAAATCGAAATTTATCAAAGTCAACTGTTGTAATGAAGGATAACTTATCTCTCCCTCCCTGGCAAATGCTAGTGTTAGCTGCTATTATATGTATTTAATTTTACATTTTATTTAATCACATTTGCTTGCATTATTTTTTATTTGTTGCTTTTTGAAAGCATGTGATAAGTTAGGACAAGAACCAACATGTTCTTTCTATTACAATATCTTTTTTTGAGTGTTATTTGCATTTTTTAGAGTATGGGCTAAGTATGGAAACCAATCAATATATATTTAATTGTTTTATATACAAATAAATTGCCCCAACATGCGAGTAAATTGACATACGAGCTTAGTCCCAGAACGCATTAAGCTCGTAAGTCGAAGTATGACTGTATACCCTACGGCTATTGACTAAATTCATAATGAATAACAATGTTGTAAATGAGAATTTCAGTTTTCCAACAAAGGAATCCAGTTTATTTAATGTAACACTGTATATCATAAAAAATTGGCTAACAACACTATTTCAACACAATATAATAAAATAAATACATGTACAATGAAATGTTTTGTACACAAATGATCCTGTACAATGTATGCTTAGTGTAAACTATCCAAAACTGCATAGGGAAGCTGTTGATAGGCTATTGTCTGATTCTTTCATGGTCTGGACAAGTATTTAAAGTTTTCCACCAATGAATGCCCAGATGAAGAGTCAGATTGTACACTTGAACACATCTGAAGATCAAGAATTGGTAAAAAAGTCATTATTGTTAAGATTGGTGCCATGATTAGCATAAGGAAACCTGTTCAACTGTTGTGAGACAAAATGAAGAGAGCAGACAACTCATCAGAAATTTATTTATCATTGTATAGGCAACAATTTCATTTCAGACAGGAATGCCAACTAAATTATGCCACGCGCCAATCATAAAATAGGATAAATAAGATAAACAACCAAATGAATTAAAATTTAGAAATGAAACAAAAAGTTCAAGCTTAATTATTTAAGTATTTTGTTAGTCTTTTAAAAATGTATAAACATAGTTTAATTTTCCCAAAAGTACTAATGAAGGTGTTGATTATTTTTACATACAATTGGAGCTGCACTTTTGTTAATATTAATGAAAGCTTTATATAACTGTTTTATTATTACATTAGTATCATTTAATAAATATGTTGACATACAAAGTAAAAACTTATGTTTAATCGAGATTTATTCCATCAAAAATCAGGTTTCAATATATTTACCAATATTTTAACAAAATTATTAGATGCCCAACAAAACGAAAATGGCTAAAAATCAATGATAGAGCTGAGCTGTCTTGCGCATTCACAGTTTTTTGAACTAGCTTGAGTTCCTCCAAAATGGATGTATATAGGAAACTTACCAAGGGTGACGCTAAGCAGAAGGAAATGAGATGTAAGGTGAACCATCTTGATTGACTATCAGCGAGAGAGTGATGCCAGACTGCTGATATATCTTATAGGTTATAACGTGGCAGACACATATTGATGATATAGCCATATGTCGTGTCCCAAGGGCTGCATTCAATCATCCATATGTTGATTCACATTCTCAATACCACCTCAATGGTAAGTATGGGAACGAATTGGAATAACCATTAGCCGAGTTCGTGATAAAGTCACATGATGTAATTCGCTAGCCTGCTTTCTGCTCGAGAGTGTTTGCAGCTCTTTAATGTTTTAGTAATGCTGGACGAGTATAACTGGAGTGGCTCAGAATCTGGTCACTTGACGGGGGATTTTCTGTTTTTGTCACATGTCTTGCACATGCCCAGTTGCATTTAATCATGTATCATGATTAATATTAGACACTGGCCACAATGCTATATTTTATCACAGCAATATTGCAATAACCCACTACTAATAACCCAATACTGTTAAGAAATATAAGATAAGATATTATGCAAAAATGTGGATAAATAGTTGCAGAATCTTGCATAAGATTATTGTACACAGAGAGGTATTTGGAAAATGTATAGAAAAATAGAGAAATGTATAAAAAAATATAGATCTCGAAAAAATTAGTAAGATTTGGCATGAGATATTAAATATTAGACAAAAACAGAAAATTGCCCCGTCACGTGACCAGGTTCTGAGCCCCTCCAGTTATACTCGTCCAGTAATGCTAAGCTGTTATATAGAAATTATTTAATGTGCATGAACATGCCTTTGAAGATCAAGTATGCTGTCTGCTTTGCTCACTGCAAGCAAAAGCTGTGTTTTAAAAAAATTGTTACACAAACAATGGGTCTGTATGTTGACTGGACATGTCTGAGCACAATGGAGAGGGAACCTTAAAGGGTGATTTGCAACACAATTCACATTACAGTTATTTGGTATCATAAGATTCACCATGTCTTACTCTGCTGTGTTGTAGGTGCAAAATATGTGGAAATGTGATTACAAGCTTTTAAAAGCTCAAAAACGAACAGTTAATCGCTGCCATCACGAGACCGCCGTAGTTTGGATTCGCTTTCCAAAACGGCTCAAATGGGACGTAGTTGTTACAGGATGGTTTCTGTTTACACTTTCATGCAACCTCATTCGTCGAAATATTTTCACAAATATACTTCACGCATTCAATAAAACCATGTCTATTGTTTTTACGCGTCTATTTTATCGTCATTGTAATGCTGTCACTTTTAGCACTGATACCTTATAACTTACCATAAAAAATCGTTAAACTTTTTAACCTTACCTCGAAGAAGTATACATCATTGTCTGATAATCATGACGAGCCTGTTGGTTACCAGTGATAATCGAAAAGAGCTGCAAAAATTATTTGCGAAGTATTGGGTCACGTGATCAGATTACGACTTGATTGAATAAATGCCGAAAGAAAACTGTAAAGTAGCGAGCATCTATACAGTCATACTTCGACTTACGAGCTTAATGCGTTCCGAGACTTAGCTCGTATGTTAATTTACTCGCATGTTGGTGCAATTTATTTATATATAGAACCATTAAATATATATTGATTGGTTTCCATACTCTAAAAAATCCAAATGAAACACTCAAAACAAGATATTGTAACAGAAAGAACATGTTGGTTATTGTCCTAATTTACCAAGTGCTTTCAAAAATCAACAATTAAAAAATAATGCAAGGAAATGTGATTAATTAAAATGTAAAATTAAATACATACAATAGCAGCTAACGCTAGCATTTGCCAGAGAGGGAGATATAAGTTATCCTTCATTACAACAGTTGACTTTGATAAATTTGGATTTTATCAATGTCTTAAAAGACAAACGTAGAATCAAACCTAAAAGCAAACTTTCATTTTTAACTTAACATAATTAAAAGTTCTTCGGCGTTCGTAGTTTGAAGTTTCTCGCTAGTGAGCAATTTTTCCTTTGTTTTGCTTCCACGACTAGCCGGCCGTTTTAATATAATCCTACATGTATATAAAGACGTTTGCTTTTGTCGCCCTTTCAACGTGTTGCGATTAGGACGAACGAAGGTGTCGTCACAAAAGGTTAATGCACGACCCCTAGCCAACTTGTCCGAATGTCTTATTTTTATAGTTTTGCTAGATAGCACCGGCCTTTTCCATATAGCATCGTTTCAGTTACGCTGTCACCGGCCAATTGTTTATCCAATGCCTGAGCAGTCTTTCCATCAGCGGTCGGGAAGATCGCTGCGTCGTTTAGAAACTATGGCCAGTCCTTTTGCGAACTAAATGCCCTGAATAATCCTTCGGTTTGATAATTGTGGAAGTATTTCTGTCATATTGCTGAGCTAGCTCAATCACGCATACACATTTTGCATATTTTTCAATAATTTTCCGTTTAATATCAACTGTTATCATTCGCTTTTGCTTTGCATTATCTTTCATAAGACCGGCAAACTTTCGGTCAACGCAGAGTACTTTTAATTCTGCACTGAAAATCGCACAAAAAAACACAGTACAAAAGTATAACCTGAGCAGTTAAAAAATACAGAGTGATGCTGTTCTCATAAAACACCTCCGGCATACTTGGCAACTGACTCACGCGCTCGTATCTCAAACATGGCTCGTATGTTAGTGCTAAAACTTGCTTAAAAGCTGGCTCGTATCTCAAGTTTCTCGTACGTTGGAGCACTCGTAAGTTGAAGTATTACTGTATTTGATACGGGGTCTTTGGTAAAACCCGAAGTGTTTGTCTTAAACTAGTGCTACGATAAGTTTTACATTAAGCTTTTTATTGGCCTTTCAATTCACGTGAGAACATTACGTGACAAGACGATAACCAAACTGTAATGACTATGTCAGATAAATAAACAGATTCCAATCTACGGCGGCTTTTCGTTTTTGAGCTTTCAAGAGCTGGTAATCAGATTTCCACGTATTTGACACCTACAACACAACAGAGTAAGACATGGTGAGTCTTTTGATACCAAATAACTGTAATGTGAATTTTGTTGCAAGTCAACCTTTAACTATGGGCGATATGCCAAATTGCATTCATTCCTGTCACCACCGGTGGTTTTTTGGAATTAAACCCAAACCTGTTGTTTGCAGGTCAGGCAATCTAAATCACTAGGTTGCAATTGCTTTCGAACATTCATTAACAACTACCAAGGAGAAGATTGGAGGCAGTAGTTCTATTAATGTTATTATTTGAGCTAATAAATATTTTTCATTCAACATTTTTGCGCCTGTCCAGCCATTTCGTAATATCTACTGTGTTGAAGTGTTATGCAGATGCAAAGAATAAGCATTTTTGCAAAGTGAAAAGAACTGGAGTTTAACGAGAAGTTCACATGAGAAGCTTAACAATTTTATGGAGATTCCTTTTTTATGCTAGAGGCTGGTAGAACTACATCGCCGTATGTAGGGGTTGTCTTCTCGGCGATTACTCATCGACTATCTGCAACGTAAACCGATGGCATCGAGGAGGCAACGCGGATACGTCATGAAATATTGCAGCTGTCAAACTTTCCCCAGAGTTTGCCGAGCATTCAAAACAGCCTGTACAATGTACACCACTTCGGTACCGGTGATTAGCTGCCACAGATTGTTTGATCTATATTTCCTTTCATGACAGTTGCTGCAGGACTAATATTCCATCGTTTTTGCGACTGCGTTGTATAATGAGAACACTGTGCTGACTATTCGGCAATGCAACCGCGATTGGGTTTGTGATAGCGTAAACAATATTATCACAGACAATCACGATGTACTGTGAGATAAACACCAACATACTGTGATAGAGTGTGAGTCAGTCTTTAGCTTTATGTTGCTCTGAAAAACAATAAAATCTAAAAAGCTGCAAATCGTGAGTAGTACATGTGCAAAAATGACTATGGCTAAGTAAAATACTACAGCACCATTATCAACATTTGCCTTTTTTCTTGCTCTGGGATATTATGCTAGTTGTCTGCTTACAGCAATACATTATTTAATCATAATCATTTATTAATTATTTATTACTAAATGAATTATTATTTAGAGTAAACATTATTTATTATTCAATCAGTTCAAATGAAAAGTGCAAAACTTACTAACCGTAAAGTAAACAACCTTAAAAAAGCTTATGATTAGATTATACGTAAGAAAATTTTATTTCAACTCATCTTGTCAACATATCAATGGTAGCAGCATAACACTTCAGTGAAAAAGTCTTCATGGGTGGCATAAACTATACAAATCTCTAGTTAGATTGAGTTGAAAGTCTGTGACTAAGCCAGAAAGGAAGTTGCGATTTCAGCGACACTAGCATCTAGTTCTCATTCCAACACTTGTAGCTAGTTCATTTACTCAAACTATCATAAGGTGGAGGAAGTGTGTCGCCTCGTTTTATGTGAACCTTATAGTGACGTCTTAAATGTGATTCATCGCAAGTAACATGTTCGCACAACCCACATCGGTGTACTGAAACCTTAAATCCATCCGGAATCTTCTCTCCGCGCCGATAGTGGACAAAGAGATGCCTTTCTAAAGGTCTAGAACAGCTGTTATGGCCAGTGACATAGTCACAGAGAGGGCATTTTTTTGGCTTGTAAGTTGTTCTGTTTCGACTTGAATTCTTTCCTTTGTGAAGTAAAGAAGCCTTATGCTTTTGAAAAAGCAGACAAGAATGGGTGTAGTAACTACATTTGTCGCATTTCAATGGGCTGCTAGATCGCTTTTTTGAGACGGTACCGTTGGAAACCGTAGTAGCATCATCAGGATCTTCCTCATCAGTGCCTGACAGTTTGACATGAGACTGCTGCATATGTATTTGGTAGTAGTAATTATTAGCAAAATAAACATTACATGTTGTACAAAAATGCTCGGATTCTGCACCATGAGCAGATATTGTGTGCCGTTTCAAAGCATGTTTATCTCGAAATAGGTAGCCACATAAAACACAGAGAAACTTCTTGTTAGCAGGCAACAAGCGATATGGGATTGACGCATGATCACTTTCTACATGATCTTCTAATATGTTTTTTTTAGATGTACGAAAATTGCAACTTGGGAATCGACACCGCAAAACTGCATTCAAATAAGTAACCTTTTCCCCGTTGGATTGGTTTGCTGAACTCACACCAACAGATATATCGTGAATTTTAAAGATATGCTGTTCAAACGTCTGCTTGCTACAAGCTATAAACTTACATCCTTCTTTTAAACAAGGAAATCCTTTGCTTTTGTCGTGACGAGAAACGGTATGGGACATGAGATGGTGTTTAGCTGAAAAACGAGCTGAACAAATATCACATCGAAAGGGGTGTGATGCTTTACCACATTTGCTCCTGTGAGAGTAAAGTGTGGATAGAGTAGAAAAGAAAGCAGTTTTACACAGTTCACAGCGCAAACGTCCACACCCATTAGACCAATGAACCACCATATGTAAAGTGCTCTTTGAGCAAAACTTGGTGCACAAAGGACATCTTAAATAGCATGAACTTTTGTGTGCTGCATTAAGATGTGTCAACAAACTTTTCCTCGTCTCAAACCATTGGCCACAAAATTTGCATCGGTATTTGGCCATACCATAATGCTCCCTGATATGTTGAACAAATACTATCGGAGTTCTTTTGTCAACTTGGCTGTTGCAGAATTGGCAGAATAGCTTCTTCGATTCATTCATATGTTTATCAGCCATATGATCAGCCAAGAAATGGCTTTCTTCAAAGTCAATACCGCAAATTAGACATGCAACAGCGTGCTCGTCCAAATGAGATTTGGCCAATTCCAAGCTGTCACATTTAGCGCCACACACTATACAACCTAATTGAAGTTCCAAGGAGTGCACTTGAACCAAATGGTCCAATAAAAAGCTTAGACTTTTATAGACAAGGCCGCAGTTGGTATCGGGACACTGAAATGATGATCTCGATTGATGACATTCCGAAAGATGTTCAAATAGACTCACTACATTTTGGGTATAGTCATTGCAGTACGGACAACGATTAACAAACAGCAAATACTGAAAAACTTCACCAGAGAGTGCTGAGAAAGGAGAGTTAAGTCTATAATCTAAAATGCCCAAACTTTTATGAGAACTTTTCTCAACTGAATCCCAGCTAATTGCTAAATCGGAATGCTGTTCTTTATTGATGACATGATCTACTTTGCTCACAGGGTCATCATCTAAAACTTCTCCAGTCGACATCTTTGGTGACATAGTATATTGGCCTGACGTGTTTAGAAGGTCGCTTTCATCATTATTTAGTGGCACTAATTCTCCAGAGTCCAGCAGCAAATATTCTTTATCTATAGGAGCTATCCTAGGATTAAGCGAAGGATAAAACCCTTCATCGGGTCCAGAAATAAAAGGCTCTGTTTTTACCATCATCTGCTCATGATCCAGCATGTCAATAATAGAGGCTGATCCGGTAGCAACCGAGGAGTGAAATGTATCCTCTGGTTCAGAAATGGAAGGCTCTGTTTTTACCATCATCTGCTCATGATCCAGCATGTCAATAATAGAAGCTGATCCCCTAGCAACCGAGGAGTGGAATGGACCCTCTGGTTCAGATATGGAAGGCTCAGGTTTCACCACTACTTGTTCCAATGAGTCAGTGTTAGGAATCGATCCCACTACATGAGAAAAGTGGAATGCAAAGACCTGGTTTTACAGAAAGTTCATTTTGGAATCACAATGTCTGCATCTAGAACAAACCTAACTCAATTAAAGAGGAACTTACATAAAACTTTAGACAAGTTTTTCAGAAAGTATCAGAATTTTTCTATCATTTCCGATGGTTTTTTGGTGTTTGGGGTGATCTGACTGCCAGGATGTTTCAAGATTAAAATCGATAGAATTATATCAATCATGGTTAAAACGCTAAGATGAAAATTATGTGCGAAATGATGTCACTAGTTGCTATCATTGCTATAATTGATATCGGCGATTGCGCTCAAGTTACAAAGTTGAACGTCTCAATTCTGTCGGTCTTTTAGCAGCTATAGACATCAAAATTGTACTTTCGCTTGACATGAGCGTTTTAGCCACGATCACATTACGTTGACTTTAATTCTGAAACTCTGTCAATCTTGAAACATTCGCAAATGATAGAAAAATACCATAAATTTAATATAAAATCCACTGAAATTTTGTGCATGTTCATCTTTAAAAGCGATCAGCCTATCAGCTGGTCATGATACATAGAATAAAATTTACAACCACTTTCTCTCAACATAGAAAATCAGCATTAAAAGCTGGGCTAATAGCGAATCTTCAACTGGTTTCAAGATACAAAGTTTTAGCTTCAACCTCACGTGTGCGTAGTCCAAAATTGATTCACAAATAGCAGCAACAAAAATATAGAAAAATTGAAAAAAGAATGCGTGAAGTTCCATGTCAAAAAACTAACACTAACCTTGTGAATCTAGGCCACGCTTTTTCGCCATACAGTCTTGCAAAGCCACATAGCATTGGTGATCCACACATGCACGTTTTCTCAAGTCCTCCAGCTCCATGACTACTGAAAATCAAAATAATTTGATCACATTGTAAATAAAAGATGTTAAACTGCCTTAAACAACTTCGCAAGTTAGTACAAACTTCGAAAGCGTTTATATTTACAACACTTATGGAAAACATAGTTAGTTTATTACGAAAAATGTTGCTAAAGTATTAAGCTGAAAATCCTCTTTAACTACCTATTAAAAGATATAAAATTAAATCATTTCTTGAACCTAAGTAAAGCAATTCTGATACTGACCAACCGAGCAAAAAACGGAGTCAACGGACATAACCTCGAATGAGACATATTTCCTGTTGAAGGTTCAAAGCTTTGCCCAATAACTCACAACTCTAGTCCATATATGTCTGCCATTCATTGAACTTCAATGGCATAACTTGTCAAGCCTGTTTTATTTCACCTTTGCCGAGAACAGTGTTCAGGTTCAAGCTGGAAATTTCTTGACGTTGTCAAAGAAGCATACAGGCTTTCCATACAGCGTCAGCTTTAAATTACATTAGTACGTTTCCATACTATCCTTTTAACTTTTTTTATTTGTATCATTGTACAGATTTCTCACTCCATTTTGCATTCAAACATGTGTTGAATTTGTTTACCATAATTTGAAAAGTATTAATTTATTGCCATGAAATAATGATGAAAATCATCAGTACATCGTTTCCTACGAGATTGTTTTAACAAGTGTGAATAATGATAGTAATTTTTAACTTTGAGATAAAAAAACTGGAAATTTGATGTGAAATGTTTTTCTCCACTCTACTTTCCCGAGAAACATTATTTACAACAAAATCACAGTCACCATCAGAATTATCAGATTCACTGCTACTTTTACTACCAAATGATGACTCAAAAGTCCCTATGAGATAAAATGTGCAGCTTCCTCTACACAAAGTCGAGACTTACTTTTTATCTATCGGCAGCAATGACTGTATTATCATTTAGGCTTGCAGATTTGAGCCTTGTTCATAAAACTGCATGCAGAAGGCATTAACGAACACTAGCTTTTATAATACTAGAAATCCTCTCTTGACAATACAGAAATGTTGTTCAGCAGGCAGGAATATGTCCAGACATACTCGCATCCTTGGACTGCTGCAGTGGCTAGCCGAAGAATAAGTTGATTTAACCCCACCCCGCCTTTGAGTGTGGTCATGGCACACTTTCTGAGAAGTCCAATCAGACTTCTTGTTGGTATTTTAGTTGGTTTCGACAGGATGCCCATATTCACCCCCAGATTATAGCTGGTATCCCCAATTGCGTTGCCGGCAATCCAACCCATGTTGCAGGTTTTATCAGATTTTATGGTTATGGGGTAACAAATGCAAAAACCTTACAGATAAATAACGGAAAATACCAGTTTGGTAGCTTTTCAGCAACATTTTTGTTTTCTTTCTTCAGAATGCAATGTTGTCTACAGGGTACATAACAGTATGGAAGCTGGGCATACCTAATCCTCTCAGCGTGAAATTCTAATTGGTTCTTCGTTGCGATAAAAGCTACTCAGAAACAACCAAAATTCCAGTTTTTAGAGCTATGCCAAAATTTTATGCCAAATAACTATTCGTAAGTCACTAAAGGTTATTGATTTATATAGCACCTAAAATGCATGAAATCAGAAGTAGGCCAATATACAGCAACATGAAAGAATGATATCTTTATAGGGCAATGTTTCTTGGAAGGTTGATCTATCATTGGGACGAACACTCATTAACTAGTATAACCCCAGCTCCCGTTCTAACTTTCAAACATCAAATCATAAAAGTTTTTTGTGCAGATGAAATAAATTGAGAGAAGAGATGAAACTGTACAGGTGTTTAAATGTAAATATAAAATAATTAACAACTAATGGCTAAATAATTCAATGGCTAAATAATGTGTTTTTTGGCTACGATTATGATGAAAAATTATTTGGTATACAATTATATGATTTTAACTCATTTCAGTTTTGGCACCGTAAAGCGAAAATGTCATATAAAGTGGTATATACGCAACCCAGTCATTATCTAATGCAAACACCCCCTACTAAAAATCATCAAAATTTTATATGCGTACTGCACATGTCTAAAATTAGTAATAAAATAAAATGTTAACCTTTGTACCTATAATTACCTTCAGTAACTTTAGTACATTTAGTGATTATGATCTGTAAGAAATATGATTGTTGAGTGATTTGTATATATCTATACATCACTCAACAATTGTTCAAAAATGTGGAAGCCGCCAAAAGTAAATGAACCCATGAAATAGGACATTTATATCACTTGTCAAAATTCAGCTGCGTAGTTTATGTCACCCAACCTCATATATATATACATATATATATAATATATACATATATAATATATATATATGTTGTGTTCCTGTATAAATAATAACACAAGCTATAACAAATGTAGTTTGTTCACTCTCATAGTATGTAATAAACTGTTGCCTTCAAAACCTAGTTTATATCACCATTAGCTATGGCTACTTAGTAAATAGCTAAATAAAAGCATAAATTGCACTAGATATATAGCGCAAAGTTAGCTTGACTTTAGCTTTTTTTATTATGGCAATATATCACCTCCTCACTAGTCTGGAGATAAAATAAACAGACAAAATGTTATGGATAAAATTTTGTTTGCTGTCTCCTTCTGGATGATCTACCTGGATTATCTGGTCCATAATCACTGTCTAGAGCAATGGTGCCCAAATGGAGAGGAATTCCACCCAAGAGGAAATTTTCATTTTCATTTTCAGGGGAAAATTTTGGCCTGCCTTTATAAATTTTTGCTGATACATTGTATTTGCAAAGCTGTGCATAATAGTTACATGCTGCATATTGTTGTTTGCTGTTAATAAACTGGGTGTTTATTACATTGTGTACTATCTTGTGTTTTATAGTTTCATCATACGTTCTAAAACTTAGGATTTTCCACTTCCTTTTCACCAATAAGAGGCTGACCAGACCTTTATAAAGATAGTTGAACAACGTAATGCTGTGATACTTAATATTTGGTGCTGTGGAATGCAGAAATGACAAAATATGAAGAATTATTCAGATTGAAAGCAAAAAAAACCTGGTAGAATAGGGGGGAATAGAGTTTTCGTAGTCTAGAAAGGGGGAAACCAGCGAACCTAATTGGGAACCCCTGGTCTAGAGAATGCCTAGGATTTTGAGTCTTTGGTTGATGCACTTGAGTGCTAAGAGCAAGCTTTTTCTGACTGTTTGGTTCTAGTGGGATTTGGTGGCATTCATCAGCTATATCAACTTTAGTGTATCTGTATCCTTCTCGAAACTTGTTCATCAAGTCTTCGGGTAGAGGTATAGGCTGTCAGTGAGTCTCTAATTGTGGATTGACTATTTGTGAGTTGTCTCCACGAACTCTAATAGATCTTCGACGACTGTTAGATAGTTTTGCTTTCCTGACCGGATCTACAGGCGTAGCATATTGATTAAACTGTACTGGCTTCCAAATTCCTTTTTGAATTCCAGTTTGGTAAACTAGGTCTAATTCATCTTGAATAACAAATGGAACAGGTCGAGGTTTGTGAAACACTGGTTTTGCATATGCTTTAAACCTTATTTTTAGCTCATATTTTTTAAATAGCCTAGATCATTTTTAAATAGATCAGGAAATTCATTGCAGAATTCCTCGCAAGTTTGTTGGAGACTTTTGTCACCTGTTTCCTGGTCTAATATTTTACAAGTCGGAGTAGTTTGTTGGTTGAGCAGGTTGTCTATTGATATCCCTAATAGTTTGATTGCTTCTTTTCCTATCAGATTGAGATTTGGAACCCGGCTAACTACAAAGTTCAAGTCAATATTGTTTCCTTTTACTGTTTTAGTATTCAGCTGGCACTGTCTAATTACTTCATTAGGATGTCTTGAAGCAGATTTGTAGTTGTTGTAGAGAGTACGTACAGGTTTTCCAAGTTTCCACCAGACTTCCTCAGTAATGAAGTTGTCACAGGCTCCTGTATCTAACTTCATCTCTACAATCTGTTCTTTTATCTCAATATTCTTTCGAAGTTGATCCATATGTAGTCTTCGGATAGTTTTATGCTTTTGTTTTGGTGGAGATTTCTGTGCTATAGGCTTTTTATTAGTAGTTTCTTTCCTTTTTTGGCAGGCAATTCCTAGATGTCCTAACTTCTGACAAAAACTACCTGCAGCAGATCTGTAAGGACATTCTTTAGCAGTGTGTGTAGTTTTCTTACATCTGTAGCAATTGAAAGTTGTCTGTCTTGTTTCTTTGTAGTTTGAAGTTCCTGTTAGCATCTTTAGTTTTATGATTTGGTTATACCTTATTGACTCGTTAAACTGCTCTCAATAGACAGTTTCCTTGGTTATCTTGGCTGCATCCTCTGTTTCAGTGGCAATTCCAATAGCTCATTTAAAAGACAGCTCATCTTCTTTTACTTTGAACAGTGCTTTGAGAACTGCTCCATTATTTACTGAGCAGACAAACCATCGTTTGTTGGTTTGGTTTCCATCTTTTGGGTTTGAGCCGTAATTGCTTGAATTAACTTATCTATTTCCGAAGACATAGAAAATAGCTAGCCGGAGTAGTCAAGAGTGATCGAATTCTCTAGGCGTGCACCCACACATAGATAAGTGCACCGATAGTTTTAATTAGTATTAGGCTTTTGTAAAAAGGTACAGTTACAATCCTATACCACCCGCATGACCTATATTGCCCAGGTAGTAGCTTAGATCATTTCTAATTTGAGTACCCAATTGACTTAGATTCCCATATACATTTAAAAATACTATATGAATATTAAACTATTTATTTGCTCATAATTACTTTTCATCCGAACAGGATTAAATATCGAGCTCAATAATAAGAAACTGACAGTTAAAAAGGCAAAGCCACTAAAATTTTAGTATAGATAAAGCGACTGTCAAACCTATAACTAATATTCTAACCATTTTAGGCCTACATTAAAATATTCTTATGCACAATTTTGGAAATAGCAAAAAAGGAGAATTATTTTCATTTTTATGTAGTATAATACTAATCGCTGACTAAATGATAATCTCCTATACTATTGCTATCATAGCATAAAAACGTATAGATTAGATTTTTACTGAGAATTGATTGGATAAAAAAATCCATACGCTTGAGTAATCAGCAGACTTAGTAAATTCCTTACGACAATTGGTAAAATGTCATAACCTATTCTTAACATAATTACTACTTACATAAAAAATACCAACAAAAAAGACTAATTACATTAAGAATGCATCAATCCCCTATTAATACACATATATACTCGCCCTTGACACTAGATATAGAAAATACCATATATTACCATACTACCTAGCGCCTAACAATATAACTGTTAGAGGTGTATAGTAATAACAATAACCACAGTATTACGATAATCTTTCAAGATGAACCATTTGTTTACTATCTAGTTACTCCAAACCCTATTGAAATGTTCAGTCCTGCAGTTTAAACATTTAAAAGAAAAATATGTTTAAAAAAAAGCAAGTTCCAAAATCTAGTTTTTCATTCTAGCGAATTTCGTTAATTGAGTTAATTAAAATTAATCAAGTCTTGCAACTAAAACTAAATAAAATAAATTTATAAGCCTTCTTTGCAATTTAATAGAATCTAATTAAAATTAAACTTGGTGAAATATCTACCTATATTACAGTGAGTGCTAGCAACTACTTGAATGCTATGGAAAGTTTGTCATCATTTAGGCTGTCTATCTTGCTTACTGGGCAGACTGACAATACCTAATTGTCAGTTGTGGGCGGGTTTTATCACGTTATGCTAACTGAGGCTTGATGATAGTTTTCTATTTATGAGAACCTCCCTATATATATGTATATATATATATATATATATATATATATAAAAGTCTTGCTAATTAAAAAAATTAAATACATGTAAGCGTAAATCCCTATTTTTGTGACAATATATAAAAATTGATTAATTTGAGACAATGCAGAATGACGGAACCATAATAAACTGTACATTACCTACATGTACAACTCACAAGTTCTTTTACAATCTTGGAACAATAGCCAGTATACAATGAACTGCACAAAACAATAGTCCCATGTCGGATTAGCTTCACTTAGATATTCTCGAGATATATATTCGTTTGCTTAACAAATAATTCTAAGGAACTTTAAATTTACAAAAAAACTTCTTTGATTCTATGTCTTGTTGTAAGCACCAACATTTTATTCTCATGTACATGTATGGCTTACCTATATTATAGATGCCCCAATTCTAATTTCACCAGCCGATTCAGATACCGATTCGATATACCGATTCTTATTGAAAAATCATTCGATTCAGATACCGATTCAGATCTTTTGTGTTGCATAGATAATTGTTCATTTTATTATGCAAATATAAATATAGTGCAAAGAAAATATAAATATTGATGTATTTATTTGTTTGTA
The DNA here is from genome assembly GCF_963576615.1 of Watersipora subatra. Classification (NCBI taxonomy): domain Eukaryota; kingdom Metazoa; phylum Bryozoa; class Gymnolaemata; order Cheilostomatida; family Watersiporidae; genus Watersipora; species Watersipora subatra. Next base: position 10,349,066 of record NC_088718.1, read on the forward strand.
TTTATGGAAAAAAGATATACATGTATATATATATATTCACATACTGCCATACCGTGCATCTAGTAAAAAAAACAGTCCATGTTTTTTTTAAATTTGTTACCTATTAATAATGGTGATACTGTTAGTGGTACAACTTTCTCTGTGATAATGAAGTCTCTCTTCTACTGCTGAACGAACTGCTGCACCTGTACAAGTTTAGTTCAAATAAATGTTTCTTTCAATTACCGTTAGTGATTCAATTACCTCAGTGAGACGCCTTTATCTTCTATCACTATCGATGTAGCCAGTCATACTAAGGAAGGACTCACTAGCCACAGATGATGGAAGACAGGCTAAATACCGATAAGCCACTGAGATTATTTTATGCAATACAAACGATACATCATATCGTCAGGATCACGAGAGAGATGGATAACTTTATGCATCAACTACTCAAATTACTTTCGTAATGCTAGTAAATAGAAACATTACACCGCATTCTTGTTGCTCATCATTGTTCTCTTGTTCGTGATTGGCTGCAATAAATCATATCGCTGTAATTGGGAAATACCACACTTTGTGATTACGTCCTGACTAAAGCCAAAAGATTCCTCAGCTGTATGGATGTTTATTAGGCTATAGACATGAAATAGATCGTGTGACAGGCCCGGAATTCATTAGGTAAAAGTAAGGAACTTGCAGCTGATAATTTTTTATTAGTGTAGCAGGCTAAAATACGGTTTTCTGCTAATAGTTGATCTGTAAAAACGTATCTGAACCATCCGGTTTTTAAGAAAAGATCGGCCGATACCGATTCAGATACTTAATACCCATATCGGCACCGATACCGATATTAAAATCGGGGCATCTCTAACCTATATGCATCGAAACCCTTGTTATTATATATTGAACTTATAGTAAGTCGTCATTTCTACAGTATCATAGACCATTCATTGTGTAAACCTCTAATTATCCGTATAATACGATTAATTACCAACCCTACCCATAATAGGATCGGGAAAGAAAACCCTCACCTACTGACTTTCTTACAAACTTTTGGGTGCAATCTTTTGGCTTAAGACATTTTCTCGCCTTTCATTATTGCCTGTTAACTATTATTGGCTAGTATAGAGTCCAGAAAATATTAAAAACAAAGTAACCCTTCCTAGCTTGATTCATTTCGATTTTGAGAGCATCCTCATACAATGCTTAATGGCTTAAAAAACTGTTCCTCTTTTAAATGTTCAGATACCAAAACAAGAATTTTTATCATTTTCAAGAAGATTTTGCTAAAAAGTAAAACCCGTTACACTTTGATGTACAATTATAGCAACCCATGGACATCATTAACTATAAGGAAACATTCAAACAGAAAAGATAATGTTGATGAAGGATTTTCAGAGAAAACCTTTAAAACAAAGATAATTTTTTATTAGAAAATTTAAGTTGCAGATTGGTATGTTTTCAAAATTAAGAAAACAATCAAATAATTTTTTAACAACAATGAAACTGAAACCATATATTTTTCCATTAAACTCAGCGCAGTGCACTTACTTCTGTACTACTTTTTAAAGCTTTCAGAATCACGAATGATTAAAAACCAAATAATGTAAAAAAGTAACGTTATTACCAAAGGTAATTTAAAACTAGTCATAGATTATTAGGCGGTCCATTACCACTACAGCTTAATAAATTAATTGTAAATACTTCAAAATGAGTTTCTGGAAAGTAATATAGAATCAAGAGAATCATCTCAATAATATGGGAAAGTAAACACTCTTGACTAAAAAGAAAATGTACTAACTACTCATACAAACAAAAATCATTGAAAATTTGTAGTGGACAGAATAAGCTTATAATAATTACCTCTATGCTTAAGAGCACAAGTATGATGTGCGTGTATGAGAGAGAATGTGTGAAAGTATGCAGAGCAGTGTATGTAAGTGATTGCATGAAGTGAATGATGAATTATGAAGATTTCAGTGTACGCACTGCATGATAAGTGTAGTGGCTGTTGACTAAAGTTATTAATCAGGCTTAAGCATAATCTTAACCCAGTCTAATAATTGCTTTCTATTTGCTGTGAGCGTGTGGCTATGAAACAGTGATTAATCAAGAGTGACAGTTTTGAACGAATGAATCAGAATGAGTCAGTATAACCGTTTAACAGATGACAAGCTAGTAACCTTTACTCCTTAACTAGGCTATATACGTGTGTCGATTGATTGTGTATATACATGTATGCTCTATACAATTATAATTGTCAAAAAAACCTTTTCTTTCATTACAGTAAATATGCTTGAAACTTTAAAGATTTAATGATTCTAATACTTGCTATCCGTGATTTGCTTTTCTACATAGATTTTCACAAATTAAACTTTCAAACGCAATGATTTAAAACAACCTTAGTTGAAATAACTTACCATGGCTACAGAAGCCTAACCTTTTGACCTAACCCTTGTAAAAATTTAAAATAATCATAATACTATCAAACATGAGTGCAATCTCTTGATAATTTTTACTAATATAAAGACTTGCCTTTTTAGTTTTGTTAAAAGGTACCGAGATGAAAACTTCAAAAACAGTATGAAAACTTTTGACTGACATCCACATATAGTTCAATTGAAATGGAGAGACATTATCTTATAACATTTTTCAATCCTAAAAAAGAAAAAGGAAAGAACGTCTCAATGGTACTTCATGTACCTATGACTATTGCTGGATAACTGACTGGTGACTATGATTTACTGCTAACATATCCAACCAAATATGGAAGGATAGCATAAAACTTCTGCATGTGCTTTATTAACCAGTTACCAACCTAACATTACTTATGACTGATGATGACCTTCTTTATCACTAGAGTGACTTCACATGTTTTACATTAATTTGCTAGACTTGTTACTCTAACACTCCTTATGAACAGACTTGACTTGAACTTCCCTACATATCAACTTCCATTAACTTGTCTTACAGACTCACCTGACCCTCAAAATTACTTTGCTATCAAGCTGAATCTTTGTTACCCATTTTCCCCCAAAGCTATCACAATTCATCTGCACAGACCTTTCTTCACAGCTAAAACTGAGGTCTTTTGCCAACCAAACCTACCTAACCTTCAATAATGCCTTTATCTATTAACCCCAACCTTGTCTTTTACTGCATTACATTCAAAACTTTCTAGATTCGTTTACATTCATACTTTATTACAACTAACAGATACACCCTACGAAAAGATACAATCTTCTCCTTCCGATCTCAGTCACTCCCATCTCAGTCATTCCTCTAACCCCTTTCTCGCTTTAAAAATAACTTGAACTACATAAACTTTCTACCTATTATTAGAGCTGTCTGGGTCATCATGTTTCTACAGAAACCCCCAGCTGTTTTTTTATACTTACAATATTTGACAAAAGTGGAAAGATGCATTAAAAAACCAAAATTCAAAAAGAACAGAAAATAAAATTTTACAAATTTCAAATAAAAAGTTCACTACAGCACTTTTCAGACTATTAGCCGCTACTTTTTTTTATGTTTTGAGCTATGCGGCTTATAGAAGGGTGCGGCTATTCTGTGGTTTTTCTTTCAGCGCTAGGGCGCACTAACTGGAATCTCCGGTTAGTGCACTTCTAGCAGTGAAAGAAAAAATGAAACAATGCCTAACGGCACTGTTCCGTTAGCCACTGGGTTAAAAAGTGTCGGGTAATACGGAACAGTGCCTAATGGCACTGTTCCGTATTAACCAGCAAAGTTGCTACCGCGTTAAAAAACACTGGCATGAGTTCTGCGGCCTATACAAAAGGTGCAGCCTATGTATTGTTTTATTATTGTTTTTTTTTAACATAAAGCAGATGCGGTTTATATAGGGGTGCAGTTAATAGTCTGAAAAGTACGGTACTTTCTCTAAATATTGGTAAAATTTCAAGTTAACAGTAAAAAGCTACTGCTGGATTAATGCTATGTTGAAAAAAAACTAAAATGTTGTGCTATGACTGATCATTGACTTTTATCTAGCAGTAATCTCTTGTACAGAAACTTGTATTCTTTTACAGGTAATGTACCATATATTTATTTTTTAAAGTGGCTAATTAATGGCAACTGGTAATTTTACTATTGATTGATTTCCTCTTAAAAAACACGTTGCCCCATTAAAATTTAGTGGCGTGCCTCACCTGACGTTACAAAAATTAGGTTTTCAAGTTTTCAGGATATATCCTTTGTTGTAAGTAGATCGGCACATGGCCAAAAAAAAGGATCACTTTGTTATAACTTTTTTTTTACTTTACTTATGACTTTCCAACTTTTTTTAGCTTAAGTTAGGCTAGCCAAAGTAGTTATGTGTGTGTTTTAAATAAACTATTAGGTAGCACCCAAAAACCAGACTTGCGGATTAAATTATTCATTTAATAAATACTGTTGAGTTTTTTAAATTTCTGTCTGCCAATTGATGTTTGAAATTTATGAAGTTTCTATTTCAAGATTTAGCTTCATTTCATTGACCATTAGACCAACAACCACAGCCCCCTGACAACTACCCTTGCATACTGACAAATGGGAGGACCCATTTACTTTACCAAGGAAGATGCAATACAAACTGCAAGTCAGTATCAATTGACTCTGAAACAATAATTGACCCTTGCCTAAACTGCATGGCAAACTAACTATTTTTGTTATTAGGAATTGGGAATTGTATATGTTTGTCGCTGCTTATCACTTCTATGGCTAGTTTTTTTTTTACTGTCGTGAGGCAAATAAGATCACCCTGCCCTACCAACTATCTACAGTATGAAGACACACTTCTTACACACAGGAGATTAACAGTATTCTAGAAACACCAACAGAACAATACGTATACATAAGACGAATGCCTCATGACAACTTTATGACAGTATTACCTAAACATTTGGCTAATTTCTTTGTCTTTTTCACTATTATTATTTTATAACCCTGGTAACCTATTAAACACTTTTTTCCTTACACTTTTCTTTTTTTGCAAACCTGTTGTTCTCACATCACAACAGCTACACGTCAAATACCTCAGAACTTCCTACATTGAGGACAGTGTTCTTAAAGCCAGAAAGGATGTTATATCTAGAATCAGCCATGTACAGATAAGCATGAAGATAATAACAAGCTACATCAACTTTCCTAACAGATCCTCACGAAGACAACATATACAAATTCCGGAGATGAGAAGATCACCATTACAAACCTATTTCCAGTTCAAACCTACCCATTGCATTACCCAGACAATGAGAACTTGGCATAAGGAAATCTCTGATAATGGCCAAAAAATTACGATCTTAACACAAATTATGATAACTTGCGTCCTGCGATAGCAAGCTCCGTATCTGATACCAATCTATACCAGATCTAACATTATGATTGAGGATTACACATGTTGAAATCTCCGCTAAAAATATAACAGGACGTAGCCAGGAAACCCTAAAAATTACAAAACTCAGAACTGAAGACCTAAAACGTATAGCTTCACTCCTGGACACCAAGACTAACTCTTAACCAATATATAAGGACGCATATTCAATCATATACTTCATTCTTTCAATACAACTTCATCATGGCAGGCAGACTTGTCAGCAGTTTAAGTGAAAGAGTCAACTTTTGGAGAACAAAGAGGGTGACTGTATTCTAAGTCTCTAGAAATTACTTTTATATTTTTATAAGTTTAGTCTAGAGTGCAAGTATTCTTCTTGTTCTCAAATAAACATAAGGTATGCAATCCTCAAGCTTGCGTTCTACATATTTTATGCATTCAGTTCTAATACTATTATATTAGTTAGACTATTCACGAGTTTTTTAGTTAGACTATAGTTTCTTTGCGGTTTTTTTATTTTTTTGTTGTACACCGCTTTTTAGTTAGTTTACTTGCCGTGGTACCTTGTGGAAAACATATTGTAAAATTGTAGTGGAACTAGGCTGGCTATACGCTAAGTGTTGTCTTTCCTTGCTTATGTAATGTTACGTAGTTTTTGACCTTGACATCGGTGATCATTCTGGGCGCAAGTTAACGCAATAAACTACGAATAAAACCGCAACTCTACAATTCTACCTTTAGCCAAACGCAATAATACTACATGGTGGCAGCGAGTTGGTTTGGTGATTCCCATGTCCAGTGTTTTCTGTTGAACCAGAGAGCCAATTATTGAACTCAAGTACCGAAGATATAGCAACTGACCAAACTGTTTTTGTGAGCTTTGAGTCGACCGGCAACATGTCAACTGTATATCAACCTGTCATACAACAGCCTGCTGCAATTGACTTACTGCAAGACAAGGAGGAAAGTTACAGGTCATTTGTGTCAAGCTGGAAAACGTTTTATATACTAACCGAGCTAAACAAACGGCCAAAGGAATACCAAGTGGCTATGCTAAAACATTGCGTAGGCGTTGAAGCGGTTAAAATCATTGAAACAAGCCCACAGTATGAGGAAGATTCGTGTAAAGTGGACGATATTCTTAAAATCTTACACTTATACTGTGTCGGAGAACGTAATGTCATCCATGATCGATATTTATTTAACTCTACGTCACAGACTGAAGGACAGTTATTTGAGGCATTTTATCTTGAGTTGCGCCAAAAGGCTCAGAAGTGCCAATTCGGTTATGTAGAATCAGACCTCATCCGCGACAGGATTGTTCTAGGCATCCGCGAAGACTGTACTAGGAAAAAGCTGATAGCCTTCGGGAATAATCTCACACTGGAAGAGGCCGTAAAAATCTGCAGATCACAAGAATTGGCTGCCAGGGCGATGAAAGATATTAGCTCACAAGCACTCGCCTCTGATTTGCCAACTAAACCAGTCGAAGCTGTCTCCCGGTCATCACGACGACAAAAACCAGCCCATGTCAGTAAACCAAGTGTTTGCAAGTCAGGCACATGTGGCTACTGTGGAGGAACAACACATCCAAGGTCTCAATGCCCAGCTCGGTCAGATAGGTGCAAGGAATGCAACAAAGTTGGCCACTGGGGAAAGGCTTGCAGATCAGCGATCTATTCCAAGCGAATCAATTTGGCTGAAACAGAGTCTGATGGCCCTGCCGAAGAAACTCTGTTCTGCGAGGACCTCAAGATTGATAGTGTCCACAACCATCCAGGATGGTCAGCTACTATAGAAGTTGATAAGACACCAGTGAAATTCAAGCTCGATTCTGGCGCAGATGCTTCAGTTATGAAAATTACGGAACCCATGGTTCAAAGGGTCAATCTAGACCAAGCCCGGTCTCGTCTTCGTGGTCCTGGAAACCACAGCATTAATTGCTTAGGAACTTTTACAGCGTGCCTCAGATATGGCAGAAAATCTACCAACGAGACTATATATGTGATAGCTAACCAGAACACCAACCTACTGAGTCGGGAGGCCTGCAAAAACCTTGGGCTGCTAACATGCAATGTGTACCAGGTTGAGACAGACATAGAGACAATATATCAGCAATACCCTACAGTCTTCAATGGACTGGGTTTTGTCAAGGACTACTCTTACGAAATAAGTCTCAAAGAAGATACCCGACCTATGTGTATATATACGGCCCGCTCTGTACCACAACCTCTGTTACCGAAGGTTAAAGATAAACTCCAGGAGATGGTAAAAATGGGCGTTATATCCCCGGTGAAGGAGGCCACGGAATGGTGTAGTGGAATGGTGCCGGTACCAAAACCAGATGGATCCGTGCGCATATGTGTGGATCTGTCCCACCTAAATCAATCAGTTAGGCGAGAGATTTACCCAACTGCTTGTGTCGAGGACAGCCTGGCCAAACTTGGACAGAGTAAGGTTTTTTCTCGTCTGGATGCCAATTCTGGGTATCATCAGATCAACCTTACAAAACACTCTCGATTGCTGACCACTTTCCTTACACCGTCTGGTAGATATGCATTCAACAGACTGCCATTTGGAATTTCAGCCGCACCAGAGGTTTTTCAGCGATATATGAATGAACTACTAGGTGATATCGAGGGCGTAATAATTCACATGGATGATATTCTGATCCATGCCGCTACTAGGGAAATCCACGATGACCGGTTCAGGAAGGTTCTTAATCGTATCGCTCACTCAGGCATGACTCTAAATAGGAAAAAGTGTCTATTTAGGCAGACATCGGTCCAATTTCTTGGACATATCATAGATGGGGAGGGTATACACCCTGACACAGAGAAGACCAAGGCCATTTTAAAGTTTCCTGAACCGCAGAACCAATCAGACATCAGACGCCTAAACGGTATGTTGAATCAGCTAATGAAGTTCATCCCTAATCTAGCGGAGCTCACGGCACCGATTCGCCAGTTACTCCGAGAAAACCGAGAGTGGGTCTGGGGCACGGCTCAGCAGGAAGCATTTGCAAGACTGAAAGGAATACTGGCTTCTGACAAAGTTCTTGCTCCGTATGACCCAAAACTGGAGACAGTACTTGCCACAGATGCGTGTAACAGCGGAGTAGGAGCGGCCTTGTTTCAGATTCAAGCTGATGGTACACGACGACCAGTCAGCTTTGCTTCAAGATCCTTAACGGAGGTTGAAGGAAGATATGCAGTCATCGAGAAAGAGGCGCTGGCAGTAGCCTGGGGCTGTGAACGATTCAACCAGTACTTACACGGGCTAATGTTCACCGTAGAGGTAGACCACAAGCCTCTAGTCACGCTGCTTAATTCAAGGAATCTTGCGGATATGCCGGCCCGTGTTCTTCGATTTCGTCTTCGTCTGATGAAGTATTCTCCCACAGTTACCTATATCCCAGGGTCGAAACACCATGTAGCAGACTATCTATCAAGGACTAATGGAGCGCCGACTACTGTTAGCGAAGTGCAGTTCATTGATGAAGTGGAATACTTCAATAAGGTGTTCATACCAAAGCACTCATCTGTGAATCGCATACGGGATGCTCAAAACGATGACCCAATCCTGCGGAAGGTAATAGAATTCTGTCAACGTGGCTGGCCAGCCTACAAAAGTGAACATCCATCACTTACACCTTATTTTGATCATCAGGGCCATCTGACTGTAGATAAGGAAGTGTTGCTCTATGATGGGAGACTTGTAATACCTGGCGGTCTTCAGCTGGAGATGCTCAATCTCGTACACGAGGGCCATCAGGGCATAGCGAGATGTAGAGCGAGAGCAAGGAGAGATATATGGTGGCCAGGTATGAGTGGTGACATAGAAGCGGTAGTTCGTCAATGCAACATCTGCCAACAAGTTCTGCCTACCCCAAGAGAGACACTGGCACCCAGTTCCTTCCCTGATCGCCCATGGGAGAGACTCGGGATGGATCTGTTTGAATTAGACGGGAAGGTCTACCTTCTGATTGTAGACTACTATAGTCGTTGGATTGAGGTTCATGAAACCACGAAGAACCAGACTTCTGCTAACACAGTAGCCATCCTAGACAAAGTCTTTGCAACACATGGGTTCCCAGACTATATCGTATCAGACAATGGTCCTCAGTTTGCATCACAAAGTTTTGAGCGATATGCAAGAGACAACAATTTTACACTCATTACCTCATCACCCCGCTATCCACGAGCTAACGGTGAGGCTGAACGCGCAGTGGGCACCATGAAACGCCTAATGGTTAAGACAGGGGACCTCTCCACAGCTCTGTTGAATTATCGATCAACCCCTCTGGAAAATGGATCCTCTCCCTCACAGCTTCTGATGAGCCGACGCCTCAAAACACGTATACCGGTCCTTCCGGATCACCTTATGCCTGCTCTTGCCAATCAACAAGAGATTTGCAGCCGGGAGAAGGACAGACGAAAGTATGCAGCGGAGCATTACAATAAACGTCATCGTGCTAAAGACCTTCCAGAGATGAAACCAGGTCAACAGGTATACATCCGTGATCAGAAAGCCACAGGAGTAGTCTTACGACAAGTAGCTCCTCGTTCCTACACTATAACTAATGAAGCAGACAACACAGTACGCCGAAATAGATCAGCCCTCGTTCCAATGACAGTCCCCTCAGATACTCAGGTGATCACACCAGCTAAGCTACAGTGTAGACCAGTGGATATACCGGAAAAGGGGCAAGACATTCAGTCTCCGAACATCAACAGTAGACCGCGACGTGATCGCAAGCCACCGCCATATCTTGTAAAAAACTACCAAACATCCCTCGGATAATTATGACATATATATCCTATGATGTACTTTTTTGTACTGAGATAAATCCTACTGATAATCATTTTTGTTGTATACCCTATCTTTTGCTGTACACACTTTAAGTTGCATTTGGTGCTTGTTTCTAATCCCAGAAGGGGAGATGTAGTGGAACTAGGCTGGCTATACGCTAAGTGTTGTCTTTCCTTGCTTATGTAATGTTACGTAGTTTTTGACCTTGACATCGGTGATCATTCTGGGCGCAAGTTAACGCAATAAACTACGAATAAAACCGCAACTCTACAATTCTACCTTTAGCCAAACGCAATAATACTACAAAAATATGACTATTGATTACCACAATAAAGATTGCTCATATATAAGGTATTGGGAAAACCCTCTTCGCATACCTTAGGGATTCCCTTTTTCAGAGTATAGTCTTAGATTCCCACATCTAGGAAGGTCTTTTATAGGATCCTGATTACATTAATCAACAACACATCGGTTAAACAGTCATTTATCGAGACTGGTCCTATCTGAGAAGTCAGTACTGACGATTATCAGTGTATCTGCGTTCGAGAATAAACTTGAGCTACTCGCCAACAGTTGTAAGATTAATTGGTAGGGTAATCCGATACTATCAACAATCATCACAACAGTACTGAAGACCATACGCGAAATGAGGGGCTGCCCAGCTGAGAACTAAACATAATCAGCGGTATATCTGAACCCAGACCAAATATATCATAGCATACTGTACCGCTGAAGATATGAGGCGCTCTCACTCGAATAATGGTCACAAAACGGTTTCTACCTCGACAGAGATAATTCTGAGGTAATCCGCAAAAGCTCAATCGGCGCGCGTTCAAGCCTAGTCCCGTAGTCGTACGAACTCTATGTGATGTTTGCCCGATGTTTTGTATATGAAAAGCTAAATACAGCGATTCCACTTTAATTAGTTTTAGACTCACAATTGACCCATTGATCTCGATATTCCTTGAGCAATAAATCTAAAACACGACCCCGCTAAGCTTATGGAAATAAGACAGAGAGGTTATAGGACTTCTGATAATTATAGTCGGACTACTCGCTCAAAATATTGTTGAGCTTGTTTGACAGCAGGCAAAAACGACTACACATATGGAGAAGAAACTGCGCTTTTGAAATAGTCCGGCGAAATTGTCACTGCTTATCCGGCGTATGTCAGATCAATCAGCTAGCGTTTTTCCTTCACTATGTGCCTGCAAAGCGACATTTTAAACGGCATAGTATAAGTTGTGTAGGAATTTTGAATCACGCGTTCAAGAGCATTATGTCAATGATAGAAGTAAAGCTGTTATGTACACGCTCATTTTCTAAGGTGATTTTATTTTGTATTCGTTTGAATGTCAACTCCTAAATCCATATTTAGGAGTTGAGCTGAGTAGTAAATTAAAATGGGAAAAACACATAGATAAAATTACATCAAAAGCTAGTAGGAATGTTACATAGAGTTCTTAAAACAGCTGACACTAAGACAAGATTAGTGGCATACAAGACTCTGATACGATCAGGCTTTGAATGTGCTTGCCAGGTGTGGGACCCACATTTAAAAAAGATATCGAGAAAATCCAAAATAAATGTCTGAAATTTGTTTACCGCATAAGATCACCAGTAAGCTTTTCACAATTAAGGGAAAGCACTAACATAAAATCATTACAAGAACGTAGAAAAGATGCCCGAATAAAACTGTATTGCAAAGTGTTGAGTTCTGGTGTTATTCAAAACACTTTTACTCTTCCCAATAACCCGCACGATACAAGACAAAATAGGGAATTGTACATGCCATCTATAAAATCAGGGCAATATTTTCACTCCTTTTGGCCAAAAACAACTAGGGATCTTCAAGGGGATGTCGAGTGTGCAGATGTTTAGTTTCTTTGATTTAATCGGAGAGATTTGTGCATGTATATATGTCAATAAATAAATATATAATAAAGAATAATAAAAAAAGTAAAAAGTAAACAAAAAAAGGTTCTTGAAATTGAGTTTTCACGTCTGTTTGCCTTTAGAGGCTCTCAGTGAGAACAATCTGATCTGACTGATGCCATCGTGAGATTCACAGGAAACGAGCTTGTAAATAGTTTTTAGCATTGATATCACTAGTGCTGCGTTTTATGCGTTATGGTTGATGTCTCTGCAATACCGTTGCACTCTTTGATGACATGGCTCACCATGAGACACTATAGCAATATTTAATGGAAATTTTAACGACGCAGCCAAGCTCTGCTCTAACACAAAAAATTATATATCTTAGTCATTAGTTTGTGTGGCATTAGTGCTCAGATGTCAACAGCCTACTACTGGTTGCAAAAGCATGGAAATGGTTTCAAATATACGTATCAGCTTATACTATGCTTTGATAGAATTTAGCAACTATCGTCCCAGAGTCGTATAATAGCACACAATTAGGCCTAGTTTCTAATAGTTGTATAATGAAAAAAGTGCAGGTTTGTATTTGAAGATTCATTTTTAAAGCTTTTTTATCAATTTGGATGTTGGTCACCTTGACCAACATCCACCACTGTGTTGTATCTGTAGATAGTCATCCTGATTATTGTACAGTTTATCACAAGCACTGCCGGTTTCTAAAAGCACTGCACAATAACTTGATTAACTATTCACAACCGTGGCTTAAGAGCAGCGCACAAACATGGTGGCTCACATTGAAAATAACGGTCCAGCGGATCAAAGCTGCAACTACTTGTGGGCATCCTTATTTAAATCAGCATGACCGTTTCCAGGTCACAGTGGCTACTTCTGTTTTATTCCTAACATTCGAGCACTATCGAAAAATAATCTTTTGAAATGATACATCAGACTTTTCTGAAATAATTTTTTGAGATTTTAAAAATCCCTAAAAAGCAAGCAAAATTTGAAGCCTATATATATCTACACTACTCAGAGCAAATTGTTGCATAATATAGAAACTTGCATTTTACTGAATGTTTTACATTAGTAGTTGTGCTGTTATCATCCAATTTGATTGTTAAATAATAAAAATAAACAGATTCATTTTAACAACTTATAATATATATTACATGTTGAAAAAAATCACAGCATATGTTGAGCAGCACGAGTAGGCTAAGAATTGGGACTTTGGTTATAGCTACACTGTGAAGGCAAATGAGGTATAGATGTGTCGCGCCATGAAACAGACACGCCATGTCTGTTTTCCACCAACATCAGATCTACAGTTAATTTAATCTAAAAATAGCAAACAGTAATTTTAAGGGAAAGTTTAAAGATGAACAAGGGACAATGATAGCTAAAAATGTTATTATTGAATCATAATTGAAATTTTTTTGTAGTTAAACTAGTTCAGTTTTTGTTGACATATATGCATGAATTATGGTTAAATATAAATAATCATGTATAATAAAAAAAAATTTGGATTGGATTATTGCAAATATAGGGTAAAAAGCATCTCACAGAAGTCACATATTATGAAGCTACTTCAGAAGGATCTAATTTTTTAATTAGAGGAATGGCTGTCCTTGTGTCAGCCTGAGGAATTGCGAATTAGCTGGTAGAGAATTCTTATTAAACACATATTGAAGCTGGGGCTTTGTAAAATACATTAATAAATGGACGATTAATTTTAAATATACCAAACTTAATGCTTCTCTTATCTTGGACTAGCAGTAGCAGTGTTATCTGAGATTCCTTTCATTCTCAGGCAGATAGTCAGCAGGTGGGTGTTCAAGAGGCTGGTTCACAGAAACTGAATGGAGTTTTGAAACCCAATATTTTTTGAGACCATGCGGAAGGCACAAAGCACATTCTTATTAAATTTGGATGAAATCAGCTGAAAGATGCGGGAACGCATAGCTATTGCGCTGACTTACAAACACACAGTGACAAAAAGGGATTTATTTATATACATGTAGTTTATTGATACAAAATCAAACTTTACATAAGCCGATTGAGAAGGGGAAAAGATCACTCAAGACTCATAAGTAGTACGAGAACTAAATAGTGAAATAAAACAAATCATGTGACTCAATAAAATCACCTTATTTCTTAAACGTTCCGTGTATTGTGGCGTGCGAAATAAAATAGACCCCTTTATCGGAAAACTAAAATTCTAATTTGCCACAAAACTAAAATTGTCAATCACAACGTTGTTACTCATAGTAAATTTTTGCAGTAAAGTGAATTGTTATGAGCAATAAGATTTTTATTTGCTTAAGTCAGGTCATATACCGTATATGAATTAACATAAGCAAATAAAAATGTTGGCCTACATGATCATTCAAAAACATAGTTTTACGGCTGTTTGGTTGACAGATTTGAAATCAGGACAGAATGAAGAATAATTTAATATATAATTTATTGCTATTGACTAAATTCACAATGAGTAACAATGTTGTAAATGAGAATTTTAGTTTTCAAACAAAGGGGTTTAGTTTGTTTCATACACAACTGTTGTTATCAAACCATATTTCATTTTCAACAAAGTTCTTTTTCGTGTTAATGAAACGAGATAGGCCAAGTTTCATCGGAAGGTAGATCAGAGCTAGTTCTATGGTAGTCCCTTTTATTCTTTTTGCCCGCATACATTTATGGCAGCAATAGGCAACCATCACCTCCCAGGTTAAATTAACTAAAATAGCCACGATTTATAGGCTCATTGGTTTGGAATTCTTCGCAATAATGGAATTCCTCTATCAAGGATTCATTCAAAGAATCCTTATGAAACAACTATGCAACAATTTTAACAAATTTTGCTTTGATCATTGACACTTGTCATTTCATGAGCTGACATTTGTCATTTCATAAGCTGTCATTTGTCATTTCATAAGCTGCCATTTGTCATTTACCCAAGCTGTCATTTGTCATTTCATAAGCTGCCATTTGTCATTTACCCAAGCTGTCATTTGTCATTTCATAAGCTGTCATTTATCATTTCTCCAAGCTGTCATTTTTCATTTCATAAGCTGTCCTTTGTCATTTCAAGAGCTGTCATATTTCTTTTAGAAAACGCGGTTCTTGCATTGCTGCTCTTCTTTTCACAATGCAAATTCGGGGAGATACGATTTAAGGAAGTTCAGTAGTTGCGCTCTCACTCACAGACCTTTGAAAAAGGATTTTAACAGTTTAAGCTTGAATCCTAAGCACCACCCTTTGCTAACCACATTTAGATGGAAGTCGGATGCACCAGTAAGTCATTCTTTGTTCATTTTAGCATATTGTATAGCCACTCTGCCATGTGGCTTTATACTATAATTGATAGAGAGATTCTGAGCTGTTTTATGTATCTTCTGTCACACTAATACTTACCATGCCTCTTAGGGTGCTACATCTAGGGGATATGCAACTATATACAAAAGAGGCGTCATGTACCCTCCCCATTGGAGGAAAACTACTGTCATTTCTGACTTTTTTGGTTTGTTTTATAGTTTGGAGTTATCCTCTGTCGATTTTCAAGAGGTGATAACTTCTATTTGTTAATTTATAGTGTGTGAACTTTCAGCTCAGAATGAATAAATAGTAGGCCTAATAGATAAGTGTACTATAGTTAAAGATAAATAATTTAATTAACTGTTTCTGTTAAAGCCACAGATGATAGTGTAAAATGGTACAATAAAGCCATTTGTCTCTTGTAGGTATATGATAGCCAAGTCTTTTTACATTGGCGATGTGCAATTGTGGCAACGTATGAGCCAAAACAATGAAGCCAGATCTTTATAAATTCTGTAGAATTTTTAGAGTACGATAACCGTGTGTGCTTTATTCCATCAATCAGTAAAATATAACATCAAATAAAGAGAAATATACTGTAGTTACAACATTGGTTAAATGAGAAAACAAAATAAAAACTCTATTCCTACATGTTAAGGTATGATGAGGCCCACATGGGCAGTAGCACTGCAACTAGTCGAGCTGCTGAGCCCACGGAATTTGGCACAACCTCGCGATGGAGATAATAACATTCATCGTCTCATTCAAATTAGAACAGTAGGCACAATTGGTTAATTGACATTTAAAAAGTGGCTCTTGACATCTCTTTTAAAGTTACTGAGTATTGCACTTTCATGTAAAGTTAATAGGAGACTGTTCCATTGAAATGGAACTCTATATTCAAATTTTTCTGGCTCGAAGCAGTATAAAATCCTGGTAATGGTAGACTGATTTTTAAAAATTTAGTATTATAGTGAGAATCTTTTTTTACTTTATAGTCATTTAAATAAAACTTTGAATTTGTTATTAAGAGAATTTTGTACAGGTAAAGTTTATTAATTGGCAACCCAAAAAGCTGAACAAACAGGACTGAGATGAACAATCACCTTATAGCACACGCCTTCTATGTATGCTAGATGTGTATCTATTGTGTTTCTTTGCAAGTCTGAGGGAGTAATTACCACGTCGATCACATACCACTGTGGGTAATATTCAGAATGTAGTTCTACAGTGGATATTCTTCCGAAATTCATTCACGCCCTGCTAAGGTGCGCGTAGGGAATCTGAAGGTGCCCTAAATGTTTTAGTCTAATAGCCATTGCATGCGCTAAGGCTAAAATTAATGTATCTCTTGTTGCTTTTTTACAGAAAGTATTGGTCTGTTAACATGCTAGTTCACTAGGGAACTGAATCCTCCCTCTCTACTGTCAATAAAGTTTAAGAAATAGCTAAAATAATTTAGTGTTAAACTTTAACTCAAGTGAAGGTAGCTGAAATAATAACAGCCCAAGTAAAGGAATTACTAAAAATCTAATTGTTAATAGTTCAGTTAAAAATGCTTTATCAGCAAATATTCTGATACTGAGATAACATTGCCTTTTTTAAAAATAAACGCCAATTTTAAAAACAAGTCAGTTTTAAAAGGAGTTGAGCATTTGTGAAGAAAATAGATTCTATTGGTATTATGCTGTATAATAAAGTCTAAATTTATTTTCATTTGAATGTGTATAGATTATCCATCTGTTATTTGTGCATTACAAAGATGGTCAGCCAAGGGTTCAAGTTTTAGGACTTGAGAGAAGTCAAAAAATTATGTTTGTTATGAATATTATTTCCTAGAAGTTAGTTAATATTCACACAGTTTTATGTCTGATTTATTTACAGTCAAACCGGTTATAAACACAAATTTTTCAGCATATGTAAAATTCTTGCTGAATGTCCGTGCAATGCTGGGCATTGGCTTGTCTGGTTTAGCGGCATGCCTTCGAAATAGGAATGGCTGAAGTGTGAAAGATGTCTAAAATATAACAGTGTGTGCTGCACATTCTTGCACATCATTCGCAAGTGCGGTGTCCATCTTTCGCAATCATGAAACAGCTCATAAAGTTTGCCAGTAACAAAACTCACTTGACCTGCGGGTTTGCCGTTTCCATCTTGCAAACTTGTGGATTAACCGCTTCATGGAAACATAGTGCTTATAAAAAGGAATGAAACACTGGTGTTACTTTTTCCTTGCAGGTCACTCCTTCCGTTTATATTCCTGAGCCACCGAGTGCGAGTGTTGCCTCTACCGCTGAACAACTGAATGCTCTCGGAGAACCTACCTTCTCTAGCCTTGGCCTCTGCTCTTACTACCCGTCAGGCTGGGTGCAGAGTGCTCTTGAAACCCTACACGTGTCTGTAGATCTGCCATGGTGGGCCTCTATCGCCATCCGTAAGTAACAATATCAGGGTCTGTAGATCTGCCATGGTAGGCCTCTATCGCCATCCGTAAGTAACAATATCAGGGGTAAATCTGAGGTTTTTACAATGTGAGTCTGTTTTTTACAATGTGAGGCTACAGACTTTCATCTGCCATTCTTGATTTTTATGCAGGAAGGAGTCGATTCCCATGTATCTTTTTTATCCAATAGTTCCATTGATTAATTTAGGATAATATTTGGAGCATTCCCCAAAGAAAAAGTGGTTTTTGCAAATTTTGGAGTTCATTTAAAACTAGCAGTAAGATTGATATTACTCGAGGTTTTTTCAATCTCAATGCAAATTGCTATACCGCTTTCACGACAACAATCCATGAACGTGTTCACTGAGTACAATTGTCTTTACTGCCTGTGAAGGCATGTTTTGTAGTTCCTATTAAGATAGATCGCTAGACATTCGTATTAAAAATGAGAGTTGTAGGATTGCCAATCCAGCCCAGCATTGCTTGGAGTGGACCTGCTGTTTCGCGTTAAATAAGCCGTAGAAAACCCTACCCTTTACCCTGTTTGAACATGTGTAGCATTGTATGCAATGTTTTTGTAGAATGTGTGTCAGTTTTTAAAAGCTTTGAGAGTTATGATTATTAATTAGAAAGACAAATGTATAAGCCTAAACTATGTATGGGAATTTGGTTAGAAAAAAATCATGTAGTTGTTGAAAGAAGAATAATTTAACCTAATAAAATATATATATATATGTATACAGTAGGCTAGACACTCATATAACGTATAACTCATATAACATATACCTCATATAACGTATACCTCATATAACGTATACCTCATATAACGTATAACTCATATAACGTATACCTCATAAAACGTATAACTCATATAACGTATACCTCATATAACGTATAACTCATATAACGTAAATTTCATATAACGTAAAGTGTCAAGTCGGGCAAGTTTTCTAGATCGATTTGATTGTTAATCTGCATTACATCTATTATATATATAACCTCTATGATATTCTAGTTCGATCTGACAGATCGTCAGATGTTTCGACAAAACAGAGCTGTGCAATTGTTCATAAATACTTGAAGGCAATTAAGTGGTACATGTGTTACAGTGTCGCTCTACCAATCTGAATGTCACGAGTTGGAGTATCATCGAAAGTTCGCTTTTATCCTAACCTTCACCTCTTGATGCAGATAAACAATGAATCATTTGTACAGCTTTTTGTACAGTGAAAATATTTTGTTGTATTGATTTTTTGTAGACATATAAAATATTTGTTTTTAGTTTTACTTTGCAGAATACACTTTTATGTTGAGAAAATAAGCAAATCGGAGTAAGTGAGTGTCGAAATCATGCGCTCCCCATCAACTTATTGTAGAATTACCACAATCATAGTCTCTAAAACCAGTGAAGTTGATCAGAAGGAGGAAAGCTGTCATTGCAAACTAATAATGCTACAGTTACTGTACAGCCGACAAATTAAAAAAGTCAAGTCAAGATTCCTCCTTTTTGTATGCGCAAAGGGGAGAGTTTGAAGAGGATTAATTTGGATTAGGCAATTGAAATGTATTTTATTGTTATAACACAAATTCCCTATAACCTAAACATTCCTAGAATGAATTATTTACGTTGTAGGAGCGCCTACTATAAATACGTATGAGAATAGACTATATATATTTCAATAATTTCATTTCTAACGGAAATGTTTTCCAAATTATGCCATACAAGAATTATGAAAACAAAAGGATTAACAGTTAGTCCAATAGAAATAAATGGTTTCACATGAAGTGTTTACAATACCTTTATGTGTTAAGAGAACTGATATTAGGGGGGAGATTGTTAAAGTGGCTGGCAATGATATTGTCAGAATAGTTGTTACAGGACGTATGATTGGTTTTTTTGTTGTTTTTGGTATTCTCAGTATTTCTGCTATTTTAGTTGGAGTTTCTTTGAGAATTCTTCTCTTCCCCCTACAAGTGCTCACTCTGAGGCATACAATTCCTGTACAAAACAGCCTCCCCAAATATATGGAACTTCGTGAGCAAATGCATAAGGCTAAGATGACCAACAACGTGGAGGCAGGTAAGATGTTACCAAGCACTACAGACCGGCTGATGCACGGCCGCCTGAACACATCAAAATCGCATTGCTATTTATTGTGGTTAATTGTTGTTAATTTTAATGGTCTGACGATTGTTATGTATTGTGTATTCGCAAAGATTGTCTAAGACGAACAGCTTGTTTTAATTGGGAGTATTGTTTTCAATGAAATTAATGATTTTGACTAGATTTCTGTCAGTTTTTTGTTTTATTAAAGGTTTGCATCTCTTTCATATCGATGTGATTTTAAATATTTTCTTGGAAAGTTTGGTTTCTATATACAATAACAGCTATCATTAGAACTATTTGTTTTGTGTGGTAAAAACTGTTCATCATTGCATAGCAAAATGTTTGGAAACTTGATTTTTTGTAGCAAGTTGTCTAAACAAGGTTTAGCTTTAGATCCAGTGCTTTGAAGTTTGGAATGTTTTATAGTTTGGAGTTATACTCCATTGATGTTTCGAGAGGTGATAACTTCAATTTGCTAAGTTTATGGCATGTGAACAACTCGGGCTGAGTAATAATGTGTGTAAGTACGTATGTACGAATGTACATATGTATGGATGTAGTACCAATTCTTGTTAGCATTGGTACTCATCAACAAAATGATGATTTTCATTACATGCCAAAAGCAAAAAAGTGGAAAGACAAAAATCAGGAATTAGTAAGTGATTTGCACAAACGTGTTTTGACATTTGATAATCTAATAATTGTGGAGGAGACAGGATAGTGAATTGTGAATAATAATAGATATGCTGTAATAGAAGATAAATATATATCTTAATCAACTCTTTATATTAGAGTCACAGATGATACTGTAAATGATACAATAAAACCATTTGTATTTCTAATTGGCTCAATAGACCTTGCTTTAGTATTGCTGATCTCTCATTTGTTTGATTCCAGTACAAATGTTATCGTTGAAAGCGGAGAGCTATACTAAGAAATACCCACTCAAGATGTGGAAGTTGTATCTTGGTGTAATGTATCAGGTGAGTTGTTTGACTAGCACGCCTGCAATACGTGTTTCATCAGTTATAGGACGCGGACACTGATCTATAGCATGTTGATACAGATCTTGTTAACACGGTACATACTGCAGGGATGATTTTATTCAGGGTATAGTATGACAATTTTACTTAGACTTTTTAACTTAAAATTTCACTTGACTTTGAAAATATTGTTGCTAGCTGCTTAAACAATCTTTTACCTAATATCCGCTCTCTTAACAGAGAAAGATATTTTAAGCACTATATGTCAAACCACTCATTTATTTAATTTTAATCGCTAACTGTTACCCTTTTATTGTTTTGTGAATCTTGGCCAACTCAATTTGGAAATCATTTCTGTTTAAAAGTGAAGTAATATATGTTTATATATATATATATATATATATTGATATATGTTTATATATATATATATGTATGCATATATATGTATGCATGTATATGTATGTATATATATACATACATGTATATATATGTATATATCTCAAAGTAAGTCTGTCGTTCGGTGTGTCCAGCTATAAAATCAAGGAATGAAAGATCCGCTTCAAACTGGATTTGAACTCGGAACCTCTCATTCGCCAGGCAATAACCTAATAAATTAAGCTACACGAGTTGCAATGATTTCATTAGGCGATATGAGTTGGAATGTCGGTTAAAATACGCATAGCACTCTGTGTTACGCAACGTCACTAAAGCTTGCTCTTATTGTCAAGTTTAACAATATGAGTAGTAGCTTAGTCAAATTACCATACAGGATGAAAATATATGACGGATTTAATAATTCGCAATTTCGCGAACAGACGATTCCGCAAATTATTAAATTTCGCGAATAATTAGTTCTATTGTTAAACACAAGGGAGAATAACTACTGCCTCAAATTGAAAACTAGTCGCTAAGCAGAAGTAGTAAACGTAGCTGAGTTCTAATTTTTTTAACTCCATGCCGGGGCTTTGAGTTAACCCCATTGCTAATGCATCACACTTTTTTACAAAGTTATTCAAGGTTGTCACAAGCTATTCGGAATTCGACACGGCATCATCAAAAAAATCTTCTGCAGTTCTTTATGTTGAAAAAACTCATAACTTACCACAAGTTGTTGGTTCACCAAAGGCCTCCGAATCGATGAACATTCATGAAAATTTCTGGATGAAGCCAAATGTTTATAGCTTAGCATGAATTATGCTTAGCTTATGAATTAGCTTACGTATAAATATATTATAATTAATTACAAACTTGAGTGTACAAATACATTTATTTCAAATACAAATAAAATTTTACAAACAATGAATGTAGTAAATAGAAACAGTTTGGCCTATATGGCGGTTGTCTGGCAATAAAATTAAACTGATACTCTTGATAAGTAAATACTAGCGTGTAATGGTGCTCTCTGACTAGTTATTTTTGTAGTAGCAGCGCTATATCGCTGTCACTGTCTTGGGTAGATGTCAAAGGCGATTCTCTCGCTACTACATGGCTGGTAAGGTAGTTATCATCAGAACTCCTCTCGTGGCTTACTATTGCAACGTTCTGCCGATTGGCCAAAAATTTGTGATCGTAAAGGCATTCTTGTTCCCTTTTTAAAACAGATATAT
This sequence comes from Watersipora subatra, assembly GCF_963576615.1. Lineage (NCBI taxonomy): Eukaryota > Metazoa > Bryozoa > Gymnolaemata > Cheilostomatida > Watersiporidae > Watersipora > Watersipora subatra. The sequence continues at coordinate 10,371,522 of NC_088718.1, forward strand.
TCTCCTCGTTAGCAGCTGCTGTCACTTCTGCTTCAATTTCAAGATCTCCCTGAATGATTGGTGATCTTCTAGGAATGACATCCACCACCCTTGCAGTCATTGTGCCTCCGTGTATGATGAAAAAGCTGCTTACTCTACTTATTTCACGGGTAGATTACCAACCGTTGCGCAGTCTGCATTTATTGGCTTTACTTAAAATGGATCGTGCAGATTATTGGGCTCCTCTCTCACACTAAAACGAATAACAAAGCGGTAGGGACAGAAAAAATAAATATTGCGTTTTACCAAAAAAATATTCAATTATCAATTTAGTAAATTATTTTGAAAAAACTCATTACTTACCACAAGTTGTTGGTTCATCAAAGGCCTCCAAAGCAATGAATATTCGTGAAAACCTCTGGATGTACCAAAAATTTATAGCTTAGCATGATCGGCTCGTAGTTGTCAGCTAAATAGAAACTTTAACACGCGGTGTGCGCATGCGATGGTTTAATTCTATTGCTAGCTGCAATAGAGTTAACCCTATTGCTAGCTGCAATAGAGTTAACTCTTAATAGAGAGTGATTGCGTTCCTCCTCGAATAAATTAGTCCGCGAATATGCATGAAAAAGGCGATTTGCGCGAAACTTAACTCCGCCAATATTTTCATCTTGTAGGGTAGTCATTGGCGATGCGCCAGCCTAATGGCAAATGGCAGGCAACTACATTACCTGTCATTGTTTATAGGCCGTTTTTTAATACTCGTGCAACGCCAGGCATTTAGCTAATATATATATATATTAGCTGATCTATATATTGTATTCAGCTAATCGGCATATATATATATATATATATATATATATATATATATATATATGCCGAATGCCACAGTGCTCAGCATGAAATATATATATATATATTTCATGTTGAGCACTGTGATGTTAATTCTACTTATAAAAAATTGCAGTATAAAAACTGTTGCTGGTGTTATATAACAGTCGTGTTTGGTTTTTTCTTTGAATTTTTAAGCTAAGCTATTACCTGATTCTTAACATTGCTATAGGCTAGATTTAGCCTGAGGTCCAACATTCAGCCACAGACTAACATCAAGTGCCAACCTTTTGTAGGCTCCTATATTCTTGTCTATCGTTTGGGCTCTGAGAGGTATGGCCACTCTGCCCGTGCCGAGCATGACCACAGGGGGCCTCTATTGGTTTACAGATCTTACTATCGCTGACCCCTACTTTATCCTCCCTATGATGACTGCAGCTACACTACTCATCACTATAGAGGTAGGAATAGGGAGAGCTTCACAATTTCCAATGATCACCAGACAATTTAATGTTGCAAATGTGAAGTATCACATCGTGATATATCGTAATATTATTATTATGTAAAAAAAGGCTTGTATATTTTTGTTAAGATTTATTTGTATATTTCAACGTAAAAAGGAACTGTTTTGTGTTTGTGATACTTAGAAACATCTATTTCATAAATGTTTCCAAGGCCTTCTCCTGTGAGTGGAAGGCCTTGGAATGAACTTATAAGCCTGTGCATTTTAGTTGCAGTATCGCTTACACTGAAAATTGTCAGGTCTGAAATAAATCACCATTACACAAGGAATCATTCATATCATTATTTATACGATAATATTTTATAATATATATTGCAATATATAGTTTTATACAATTATATATAAGGTATGATGTATAGTTATATATTATATATTATATATAATTTATTAAATGTTATTAAATAATTAAAATACGAGCTAAATATATGTGATCATAAAAAATCATTCTTATTGTAAATAGATAGGTGATGCACAGCTTGAATACATTAGCAACTAGGTAAAACATGCTATTAGTTCATGGACCTACTTTGAATACATTAGCAACTAGGTAAAACATGCTATTAGTTCATGGACCTACTTTGGTTTTGGCATGAAAATCAATTAGAATTCATGAAGTACAGTTATTTACAATCTCCGGTGATTATATGGAAACCAGCCTTGAAGCAGTACTCCAAAGGAATAACTACTCCGTGATAAGGTCTCTCAAAGCATGTAAATCGATGGTTTAGGGTCACCCAGCTGTCCTAATATAAACATCTGTCCTTTTGAGTGATATTAATTGCCTTTTGTACTCTCTGCTACTTGTTACGCAGTCTCATTCAGCAAAAGATAAACGTTTGTACCAGTTTCAATTATTATTAAACGTCTGCGTTTTTAAACTATGTTTTTACCATTATATCAATGGTTATGTTTGCTTCCTGGTCGGCGACTGTCTGGTGATCATGTGGTCAGTGGAACTGGTAAGAATAGCCCTGGTTTGGGTTTAGAATCATTACAACTTAAAAATAGTTTTGCATCTTTTATTATGTACTATCGGAAAGCCCAGCAATGCGCCGGTAATAAAATGATTACTTAATGAATTTGAGTAACTTACCTGGAAAGCTAGATCTTTACTAAAATCTGTACTAATACAATACCTACATATTGTGTCAGCTTAATAATAGTTACACTCAATGGTCAACAGTACTGATTATTAACCCTAAGCGTGTTGAGTGTGAGTATCTTAACCAATGTAATGACTATTTGCTCAATGAATCCATTGTATTCTGTGTAGCATAATGGTTAAGTTCACCGCTGCTAGATCTGTAGGTCCCTAGATGAAAATCTGGGTCGTGCGTATTTTTAATGGCTGGATCTTAATTGCAATAACTAGACACAGGGTTTAACAAAAAGACAAAGAGAAACACAGATTTATATGTATAGATTAGCATTAAGCCCTCCGATACTCGGGATATCTTTCATGAGGCCAAAAAATGTGGAAACGCTAGCATTGGTGCAGACTAACAGACACACACACCATGACTATTCCTATAAATGATTGTTTATTTGGAAAAACTTTCTGCAAAATTTTTACAAAAATAATGTATGATGACATCATTTATATAACCACAAGGAAAAACACATTGTCTAACGATTGGAATCCTTCTAAAAGCTTTACTACCGCTTTGATGTGGTAAAATAAGATCTGATTTAACGTATTATAGATTTGTTGTAGAAGTGTCAGCTGTTTTGTTTTTGACCGAGCTTTGCATCTGAAGGAAATGGTTTATGATTAGATGAAAACTGTTGCAGTTGGGAGCAGACGGCATCCAGACGGGAACATTTTCAAAGAGAAAAAACTTGATCAGGGCATTGGTGCTCATCTCTACCCCGGTCTTCATGTCTTTCAATCCATCGGTGAGAACCCAGGCTAACCTCTACTACTGTGAAACCTCTATTTGAAAGCCATGGGGCTGTATTTTTCAACCCTTTTCCTATAGTGGTGTTTTATTAGAGGTAACGTTCAAATAAAGGTGGTGCTCAAATAGAGGTATTACAGTAGCTGTAGACCCATACTCTTTTGAGATCATTGCAGTCATTCAGTTCACCAGCAACTAAGTTTTAGATGGTATTTTTTGGGTCTTACAAGGCGCAGCCATAGTTCAGGTGTTAGTGTGCCGGCATACAATTAATGGGTCAGTGGTTCGAAACACAGAAGGGCCGTAGGTGGTGTTTTGAGGGGCATCCAGTCACAGCGCTCTTGTAAAAAATCTCAGGAACAAATGGTCAGAATATATTCTGTACCAGGATATACCATTTGTAGTGACAACGTGTAAATGGGAAAAGCCAAGAGGAGGAAGAAGTTTTTTGGGTCTTAACAAAACGATTTAGTAAACTTATTTTGTTATGTGATTGAGCTTCAAGTAGAGCTTTTTCTTTGTTGAGTCAACAATTTAAAAAGGTATGACAGAGACTTAGTCAAAGTCTGTCTTTTTTTCAAAAAATCATGAAGTAGTAAGCTGCTTTATTTAATTTGCTAATTTTCTCATGAACTAATAATAATAATGTTAATAATAAGAAGTAAAATTTTTATGTCCATTTAGCAAGTTTCAGAACAAACACAAATCGATAAGAAAACAATAATTTACATGTTATATACACTCATCAAGTGCTGGGTAGGCGGCAGTAAAATTGCTTCATTTGTAGCATTTGAGCGTAGCATTGTGTAAAGTGGAGATGCTCCGATTCTAAATTCGCCAGCCTATTCAGATACTGATCCGATTTACAGATTCTTATCGAAAAATAATCCGATTCAGATATCAATTCAGATCTTTTGTGTTGCATAGATAATTGTTCATTTTATTATAAAAAATATAAATATGAATGCGTTTATTTGTTTATTCTGTAACATGGTTCACAATAAATAACTAGAAAAGTTTTTAATGTCCACTTAAATTTCGGACTCATCGGTGCCTCAGAGGTGCGTAGTGAAAGACAGCACATGGGATGGACATAAACGGGTCCATAAGCCTAAAAGATGGGAACGGGATTGAAATAATTTGCGTCTAGCTTCTGAAAAATATCAGTGAGTTGGAGACTCTTTGGCTATATTACGATATCTCGTCTTCCTTTTAAGAGTTAATTTAATATTATAATGTAACTATAATTTTTTATTCCAAGGAACTGCATAAGAGCGGGCCACATGAGCCAGCTTCATGGGCCAGATTTTACCCACAGGCCATAGGCTGGGCACAGTTGATTTAATACATGACATACTTTATGGCAGGCTTTGGCTGTCTACTGGTTTACCAGCAATGTTGTTGGAGCGTGCAATGGATATATCATACGGCACCCCGCAATGAGGTCACGTCTCAGCATACCGGCGGTGAATCGTCAGGATAAAAGTGATTTTGTGAAGCCAGATACCGATGGTTTACTTGACAAACTGAAACGAGGTGAGTCTGCCATTCTCACCATCAGCCCCACTTGATACAAAGAATACTTGACAGGCGCAATATTTTTATTGTTTAATTCTCTCCCTACCGAATTTATTTCTAGCTCTGAGCGAATTTTTTTTTATTCACGCAAATGTTTACATAATGTCACTAATTTTGTGATAGCTTGATAAAGAATGAAGATATCCACTTAATTTAAAAAACAGGTTGTTGAGAAGAAGATACTTTATTAGGAAATAGATAAAAATCTTAAATTAACTTCATTATAAAACGACAAAAATTTTACAAACTTTACCAACAATATTATGCCAGCAATTTCGATAGTCATATTTTGACTGTCGCCATAATATTCGGTTACTATTACAGTTTTTCACAGGAAGTACATGCACTAGAAGAGTCAGAATTACTCGATTTAGAGTTACTGGAGTCCCAATGGTTATGAATGTTAGAAGTTTCTACAGCTATAAACGGCTATATTATTTTTTGTCCGTGCTTTTTCTGCAGTGAAGTTTCTGTTTGATAATTAGTGAGCCGCTAGTGAGAGGCTTGCTGATTAGTCTATATCGTTAGCAACAAGCTTGTTTTCATGGAGACCAGATCTTATTGGTCTATCTGAAGCGAAAGCTGAGTTATTATAAATAAACTAACGCACTGTCTAAAAGCCGATGTATCGGCTTCCGGGCACAAAGAAAAGATAACCCGAACTAATACATCGGCTTGTGGTAGCGAAAGAGTTGAAAGTATAACAAGGGAGGATGATGTTCATAATCTACGTGGTGAATATAAACATTTGCATATGACTGAATATCGCGTTAATACCGGCTATATGGGGCTTAAAATCCTATTGACAGCTAATACGTCTCTGGTGTCAGAATTCTCAGATGACTGCGGTCAAATCTAAGAGACTCAATAGTCTGTACTATTTTCTTTGGTAACACAAAAACAAGCCTCAATGATTATCTTCTTTAGTACACATAATTCATAGCTTTAGTCTGTCTGTTTGTCTGTTCACAAAATTGCTCCAGTTACTCTAAAATACCAAATTAGCATAGTTTATTTATTTGTATTCATGTTTATTAGGATCTCAAATAAATAAACCTGAATCAGTATTTAGGTTTTTAAATAATTAGAATTTTAAATAAATTCAAACTATTGAAAATAATAAAGTTCAAGTGATAATAATTTGAATTTTAAATAAGTTAAAATAGTTTAAAAATAATTTAAGTTTAATTATTTGGTCCAATGTATTTACAAATCACAAAAGTTATGATATTTTTAAGTTCATGTTAAAGCTAATATGTTTTATTATACATATACATTTTAATAAGTTATATTAAAATATACATTTCTCTTCACAAGTCCATGAGCTAATTAAAGTAAACATTGTATACAAATCTCAAAGTTTGTGTGTCCAGCTATAGCTATTAAAATTCAGCAATGAAATACCCATTTCATGCTAGATTTGATCTCGGAACCTCTCATTCACCAGGCAACTATCTTATCCATTATGCTTCGTGAGATTGATGGATTCACTGGGCAATATATGTCGTTATGCGGGGGTGAAAATGCGCATACCGTGCTATGTTACGCAAGTCATTAAAGCTTGCTCTCACGGCTCTTATTAGTAAGTTTACTAATAAGTTTACTAACTAGCTTACTCAAGTTAGTCATTGGCAATGTGCCAGGCTATTAGGAAGTGGCAGGCAACTACATTGCCTGTTACTGTTTATAAGCTGATTTTTAATACCCGTGCAATGCCTGGCATTTTGCTAATAATAAAATAAATAAAAAAACTAGTAATTTCAGAAATGTTAATATGTTTATCTCTAATATTCATAAATCTCGATGTATGTGTTGCTATGGGAGTGTTTGATACAGCATAAGACAGTTGCAACATACAGTACAAAGCAATTGTTGAATAGAATTCATGTTGTCAGAGAGACCTACATGTGTGTACTTGTAGACAGAAGCGCCAAAAATATATACAGGATGATACGAGATCGAGAGTCTATTAATGCTAAAGCCTTCGATGACGCGTCCCGTGCTGCTACTATCAAGACATACAGCTACGACCCTACTAAAGGTCGACCACCGGTCAAATCTCGCTCATAATTCACGCTAAACAGCTATTGCTAGTAGGGTGTGATTGTGAGTGGAGATTTACTAGTTGATCTAAAGGTTGTTATCACTCATGGATATAAGCGTTATATCCAGCTGACTCAGCATCCATAATTCAGCTAAGTGCTCTTGACTTTTTATGGCTGATCTGAGAATTCTTCTGTTTGATTTTTTTATTGAAGGTTCATACAATTTGTCAAGGATGTTAATTTAATTAAAAATATTGAAAAACCATCTGTTACTTTTATTTTCCTTTCTGATTGAGTGGTCATCCTTTGTTTTGGAAATGAGGAAATGCAACATTACAATAATGAACAATTATTGCTTTTCTACATTTGGAATCATGCTAAAACCAATTTTAGATTTGCTTCCTTTGGTCGGTCCTTTATGCAAGAGTATGTTCATTTGCTACAATACACGCAGCTTTACAGATGGGATCGTCTATCATTCATATAGTTTTATCGAATGAAAACTTAGAAAAATTGGGATTTGCTCGTGTTTTTATATCATTATCATATTATGATATCACATTATTATATCATTTATTTTATATCAAAAACCCAAAGGATAAAATGATATCATATTTTTATGAATATTTTGACGTGTTTTATTTGTAATATTTAAACAGTTGATAAAAACAAGACAAAAATTTAGCAACATTAGACATTGAAATTGATTAAAATTCTTTAGTAAAAGGTTCCCACAAAATTTGGCACAACAAAAATAAATCTATTCCCAAAAAAGGTCATTTGTGGTGCCAGAAATCACCTCCAGCTTTAAATTGCTTTCTGCAACTGAGTTTGTCTTCAATTGTTGAGGTTCCCTGTAACCCTGTCTCACCATATCAACAGTACAAAAGGATATTCTTCGTGCAGAAATCCACACTAAGACTTGTGTACTATCGGTCATGTATTCCAGCTTACCTCACTTATCCAATCGTATCACAAAATCTTTGAATAAGTTGCCTCATCCCAAACTTACTCGCTTGTTTCCGCATTTTGGTTCAGGCTTCAAAATCCTGCATAAATTACGCCCTCAATATTTATCCTTTCACACGTATGACAAACATCATTTTCTGTTTCATGGTACCATAATACTAGATTCACCATTGTATGTTTTAGTTTATAAACTTTGTTCTACAACCTTCAATTCACTGTTTCGACTCTCCCGCAATACTATTAAATTACCAACTTTTAAAATAAATTTGTTCAACTCATTCAATAATTCTTGATTTTTGTCTTTTCAATCGTTTTTCTCTCTTTTGGTATGTAATGGAAAGCATTCTTTTGTTGACGATCACCAATGCCGACAAAAAGTTATGCACTCATACTAGCGCTGCATGATATCTTTGCATGTACATTTGATTATTTGGTCTCTAAATATTTCGAATATCGAAAAATATCGAACATTGGAGTTGTCTTCTTTCGATATATCTTCTTAGGCTTCAGCATGAACGATATGAGAGGATATTAGTTAACCCTTTCGCGGGCAGTGCGACGTTTTTGTCGCTTTGCGATACGGCTGCTAATGGGCAGTGCGACGTTTTTGTCGTTTCGGTAACGTATTTTATTATTGCCGTTTCTGGTTAGCTAAATGCCGTTTTTTGTTTACTTTTTTTACCAATAGCAAGCTACGATATAGTAGTTTCGGTTAGCCTCAAAAATTGACTTCAAGGTTGAAAAAACGATCGTTTTTAGCAGTGATGAATAAATAAACTTTCGAAAAAAATTAGAAAATTGTTCTAAATAATTTATCAACTTTTATTTTTCTTGCTTCGGTTTTAGCTTTTATTTACCGAATTTTTTGAGAGTTTGACTTTAGTTTACCGTCATGGCGACTTCTAAAAGAACCTCCCGAGATTATTCTCATAAAGCAAGTACTAGTACCGAAATTACTAAGAGATTCAGAGATGACAGTGACTTTTTAGATTTAGTAGTTAGAGATGACAGTGAATCAGGTTTGAATTGTGATTGTAATGACTTTACATCTGGAAGTGACAGTGATGAAAAGGCGAGTAGCAGTAATGATGAGGATGTGAGTAGGAGTGATGCCAGTGCCTGGAAGAATATAACCAACATAAACAGAGATAAATCTCCTACAATTCAGCAGTTTATAGCAGTGAAAGGCCCAGTATTTACTCCAGTAGATGCTCAACCAGTAGAGTATTTTGAAAAGTTTTTTGAGCCTGTCAATCCAGGAAGTACATTTTTGTGGGAGCTCTTTGTTACACGAATAAGTACATGGTGCAAAGACTGTGATGTGGGCCTTTGAAAAGGAGAATGCTTTCGAAAATATCATTCGTAAATAGACAATTATTATGAAAAGCATATATTTTATGTTATACATTTTTATTTGTTTATAATATATATATATATATGCCTATGGACATATACATGTATACATATGCACCTTTAAACATAGAGATATGCACATAATAACACACAGAAAAGTGTATGAACCTTTTGAAAAAAATTGATTTTTTGGAAAATTAATTCGCCCATGGGAGTCTGATTTAGTTTTGAAAATTCGCCCACGAAAGGGTTAATATCAGTTGAAAAACAGGAGTTTTCCCCTCTTTACAATAAGGAGAATAGACAACTCCAGTTTTGCAAAATAAGTAAGCCTATATTTCGATAAAGAAATATATCCACTGAGATATATCGTCACATCGAATTATATCATTTTATCGTGTAGCACTAACACATACATACCACTGGACTCGGACATGTCCAGCCAAGATCACAGAGGTAGTAAGCTAAGCATTCATCATATTCGATATACGATGGATTTTTCACACATTAACTGATTTTCCCAAAATGTTGTTACACTTCTATGTGTTAGATTATTAACAACTGAATGCATGCTCTTCAAGTACATACATCCCAATTATAACAACTAGAGTCAGCAGCGTGTGGCGACGCGAGTCCAAACTGAAATCAAGGAAAAAACGATAGCAAAATTAGAATGACAGTTTTGAGATCAATCTTTTACCTTGGCTATTTATTGTCGACGATTTCCTCGGTGTCAAACTTGGAACGCATCAGCTTTTCTTTAATTGTCAAGCTTTGTAACAACCACACATTTACAGTCTCAATTTATAAATAAAATATTGTTTATTAGTATGTCGTCTGTCTCGTGCGCTGAGAGAGCATCATGGGTAATGAGTATCTGAACAATTATTCTGCAAAATAGCGAGGTGGACAGAGACGCAGTAAATAGCGGGCCTGGCTGAGGATCTGAATATCGGAGTTCGAGTCCTGTGTAATGTGTGTTTTTCTCAATGCCTAGAGTCTAACTACAGACAAACATGGCTCTTATTATAGTAAAAATTTGTTTTTAAATTTGGTTATTTCTTATTTTGATTTGATTTCAACTTTATTTCACCTGTCAATGCTGACAACAGCAAATCAGGTTGTGGGAAAAAATATATATAAAGCAATAACATGGGAGCTCAATAGTATTTAAAAAGTTATATCCTTGTAATATAAGGATGTTCTAGGTATAGGACAGGCAAGATGTTTATGTCAGGCATGTTCAGTGGCTTTAATTAGTGGGCTGTAGCTATGAAGTGAGTGGTTGGGTATATCAGCTGGTCTGTTAGAGTACTTCAGACAGCAGAGATTCAGAAGTACTGAAAGTTCATCACGTCCATAGAGTTATCACTCTAGGTAGAGATAACTCTATGATCACACCTAAATGCCTTCATTTCTTAGTCATAATTCTCATCATGAGGCATCATCACTTTAAAGCCACTTCTCACTTCTTTGGTGGTACCCGGAGAAGCTGTATGTTTTCAGCACTTATGGTACCGGCGGTGATCACGCTATTAAGGAATCGTCTGCTCTTAGACAACAATATCTTCTACATATAGAGTTAAGATGTAACATGTGTTTCCGGGTCAAGGTTGTCTTAATTCCTTTATCGTAATAAGAAATACGAATTAATTGGATAATCAAAATTATGGAAATTGTACTCGCAATGCATTGTAGGTGTGCCGGCCGCCTGTGTGCGGTTCTCACTGCCGGCGAAATCTTGCAACCTACGTCAGGGACCGTAGAAACTTACTGAGCTTTGCCGGTGGCCATCGCCGGCAGAAAAATTGTTGCCGACTATCGCCTGCCTACTGGTTCTCAACGGCTGCCGGTTGCACCACCGCCGCTCCTTACAGTGGGGTGAGAACCGATCTTTAGGCTCTATCTGGAGTCCTGCGAAATGACTATTTCCCAGCTTAATGGCTCCTTCAGCCATTGACAAGACCATGAAAGTTTCATACTTTGAGTAACAAGAATTGATGTGGCATTGCATACGCCTACGCCTATTCTAATATCTACTATAATTATCTGTAGATATAAATCTCATTGTTTATCTGTCATACATATGTCCATGTATAGCCAAAAAGTTTTGGGAATGAAAAATCCACTTTTCACTGCATTTGAACTCACAACCTCTAGGTTTGCAGACCAGCGAGCTATGGTATGGTAGGACACATTTATGTAGCGCTTTCGAAAATATTATTGTCAGCTTAATGTTGGGCGTAATTAGCATTGGGTAATTACTTTATTACCCATGCAACGTCGGATATCCATCAAGTCTTTACTATAATAAGAACTGTGTCCGTCCAGTCGTATGTCTGTCCGAAGTCAATCTTAGCGCGCAAGGAAAAATGATTGTACCACCGAAGATTCAAACCAGAGTATTCAGGTTTCTAGCCAGGTATGCTACCATCTTTGCCTCTCAAACCCTTTTCTGCATCTAGAAATACTTGTGTTATAATAAAATCCATGTTCGTCCGAAGCCACGGTTAGATTTTAGAAAAAGCATTGCATCGCATGTGATTTGAGCCGAGACATTCGGCTTAGCAGCCAAACATGCTGCTATCTGTCGCTCGATTTGCTGCTATTTGAAATAGTTGTACAGAGAGTTATTACACATGACGATCTCTCACTGCACACTGGGTTGACAGGGTGGGCGATACTAGTATTAATAAAAAATGGTAGCATTTAAAATGTGTATTTAACTAAATAATCTTTGGCAGGAAAAGAAGTAAAGAAATTTTGTAAGGTCTGCCTAGATTCACTCAAAAAAGGTAAACAGATCAATAGAATTGCACTGACAAGAGTTTGAAAAGCCAATAGGTATGTGTCGGAGGCCAACGACCATCAAAGCCCCGCAAAAGTTTGTACTATAACCTTTACGATGTGTGGGCGCTGTGTCCTTCGATCCGTATGTCAGAGGCCTCCGTTGGAGATTGCCTAAAAGGTGGTACTGTATAGGATTGGATCTCCCTACATTTAGCTTGGTAGCTCAATACTTAAACACCTCGACTGACCAACCTTCAGGTGTTGCTCAATCATCGTGCAAGTACTTAACCTCTGTTTAATTGGCCCAACTGGTACACCACTCTCATGTTGTACTGGACTATCAGGGTCCTAGTTAATACTACTTTGCCTGGTTCATTCCGCTGCTGATAGTATTCAGCCTGTAAACTAATTGCATGATCGCTTGAATTTTATTAGATTATGAAATACACAGTTGCTAGATTATTCATAGCTGCGTATAAATGTATGTTAATATGTTATAGATGTTCAACAGTCATTTTAATGTAGCGAATAAAATATAATTCTGTTGTTATAGATGCTGTCTGGCAGCATTGGTCAAGCTTGGTAAAAAAGTTTGATTCCTCCAAACATTTTTGTTTGCATCCTATGAATGAATTATGCTATATTAAAGATATGTGTGGCTTTACTTTTCTGTCAGGGCTGCGTGCAAGCGACACACACTGTATAACAAGCGGGCTATTGAGTCACTCTTACAGTGAGCATAGGTCTATAGACTGATGCTAGCGTGCCATTACTTATTTGAAAGGTTAAGAAACATCTTTTGTTCTTGTATTGATCAATAACTAAGGCTCTAGTACTGGCTGCATAACAGGTCTGCAGGTCTGTTAGAAAAAGATGTCAAAACCTCTTGGGATTCGAGTAGGACGGCAAGGGTACGTTGAGCAACCGTGACTATATGTATAGTTGAGTTATATAAGTAGATATCATGATATGAGTAGGTTGAGTTATAGGAGCAGACATATATAAATTAATTTACATAACAAGAAAATGATTAAATGTTGCTCGTGAAATTGATAAAAACTTCTAGAATTTTCTTCAACTTGTATATAAAGTAACATACACCATATATAAAGTAACGTACACCATATATAAAGTAACGTACACCATATATAAAGTAACATACACCATATATAAAGTAACATACACCATATATAAAGTAACAGACACCATATATAAAGTAACGTACACCATATATAAAGTAACGTACACCATATATAAAGTAACATACACCATATGTCTTTGACTAATAAGAGAATCACTGAATGCTGATTTGAAGTATGAAATTAATAAGCATATGCATAATGGAGTAGCTACTAGTGGCACCTTATGTTCTGTAAAGAATCTCATGCTAATTTCTTTAGAAACTGAAATCACCAATAACTTCCTATGCTTTTTGTATAAAACACAGTAATGTAAAGATAATATTTTCTATCATAGGCTATCCAACTTTGCTAAGGCGACACCTTAGCTTCTGTAGAGATTCTTATGCATAAAACAATTTCCTCCAATCTAAACTAATTATTAAAATATTCACACAGTTCATTCAAAGCTCACCATAATGTTCCCTTGTTGAAACTGCTTTTAATGTCATCATGTTGTAAAATGCATGAAGGACTGCGACACTGGAGGCAGCTCTAAGTCAGAAGGAAGAGGAGATCAAAACCCTTAAAAAGAAACTGAAGAGTCATGAAGAAGCAAAGCTCCAGTACCAGTCTAAAATATATGATGTAAGTTACTTTATACTAGTTACTTTATACTAGTTACTTTATACTAGTTACTTTATACTAGTTACTTTATACTAGTTACTTTATACTAGTTACTTTATACTAGTTACTTTATACTAGTTACTTTATACTAGTTACTTTATACTAGTTACTTTATACTAGTTACTTTATACTAGTTACTTTATACTAGTTACTTTATACTAGTTACTTTATACTAGTTACTTTATACTAGTTACTTTATACTAGTTACTTTATACTAGTTACTTTATACTAGTTACTTTATACTAGTTACTTTATACTAGTTACTTTATACTAGTTACTTTATACTAGTTACTTTATACTAGTTACTTTATACTAGTTACTTTATACTAGTTACTTTATACTAGTTACTTTATACTAGTTACTTTATACTAGTTACTTTATACTAGTTACTTTATACTAGTTACTTTATACTAGTTACTTTATACTAGTTACTTTATACTAGTTACTTTATACTAGTTACTTTATACTAGTTACTTTATACTAGTTACTTTTTACTAGTTACTTTATACTAGTTACTTTATACTAGTTACTTTATACTAGTTACTTTATACTAGTTACTCTATACTAGTTACTTTATACTAGTTACTTTATACTAGTTACTTTATACTAGTTACTTTATACTAGTTACTTTATACTAGTTACTTTATACTAGTTACTTTATACTAGCTACTTTATACTAGTTACTTTATACTAGTTACTTTATACTAGTTACTTTATACTAATTACTTTATACTAGTTACTTTGTACTATATGACTAGCCGCATGCCCAGCATTGCACGAGTATTAAAAAACAGCTTCTAAACAGTGGCAGGTAATGTAGTTGCCTGCCACATGCCATTGGCCTGGCACTATGCCAATATCTAATTTGACTAAACTTAAACTAGTATCCCTATTGTTAACTGTAGTAATAAACTTGTAAGTAATAAGTAATAGTTTATTGCCTGGTGAACGGGAGGTTCTGAGATCAAATCTTCTGTGAGATGGTTTCTTTATTGCTAGATACTAATCAGCTATAGCTGGAAAAACTGAGCAACAGACTTTGAGATTCATATATGGTGTAAGTTACTGTATTTATGATGTAAGTTACTTTATATACGGTGTAAGTTACTGTATTTGTAGTTGGAAAGAATTGTAGAAGTTGGTATCAGATTTACTAGCAACATTTAGTGATTCTGATTACTGTTTTTTTAATTTATTCATATCTCACTTTTTCATTGCTTCTTTTATTCTCTGATTTATCTGATCAAGATTCTCAAAGCAAGTCATTTTTGCAATGATTTTAGTAAGCAGCAGTCTGCCACACAATTCAACAGCTAATCACTTTGGTAAAAATTTGACTAATGATCATGAGCTACATGTAGATGGTTTGAGTGTCAAGGATATGTTGTGAAGCTCAGCTTATTCTTCATAAACATGTTATATTAATAGTGGACATTATTTTTCTAATGTGTTGTGGATTTTCGTGGCACTTTTGTATAACATATTAGTAAAATTTCAACACATTCTGACGACCCGTCAACAAAATGTAAGCACACACATTTTTAGCAAATTTGGATTTCGACTAATGGTCAAGTCGCCAAAAAATTGTAAAAACTTGTCCTATGAACTAATGTAAATTTGTCTTCTTTTGTTTTCTGAACAATATTAATGAAAGAGCAGACAACTTTGCCAAATTAATTATTGTAAACTCAGATGATTTTTGTACTATACTGTAAAACTGATCAAGTAATATTTTTTACAAAAGTAGCCTTCTTCATATTAAATTGAATGTTCAAAGACAATTTTGAAAAAGTGTTCATTTTAATGGATTAAAATCTTAGAGAAATATGGAGCTAGGGTGAAATATGTAATGCACAGGACTTGAACTCTGATATTCCGTTTCCTAACCACACAAGTTACCAACTGCACCAATTGATCAGCTTTCTACATACTGATTACACATGACTATTTCTCCCGGTGCTCGGGATTGCCAGCGTACTAGTATTAACTATAACAAGAGCCGTGTCCGAAGCCAGTAATGTCTGTCTTTTCACTTATTTTGCATTTGGTTTGTAATAAAAAACGTCATTTTGGTGATGGCTACAAACGTTAACAAACGATTGCGCATACAAACGGTTTGAGGTTTTGAAAAAAATTGCATTGGCGAGATTTGAACTTGTTGCTTCAGCATTGCTAAATACAAAATCGTGCAGATGTTTATTCCCTGTGCTTTATTCGTTCATCTGACAATCTCTTACAGTAGACAAGGCTGCTAGTAACTAATAGGTACTAGTAACTATAAATTGAGAAAATTTCAATTTGCTCTGTAACAATTTTTGCAAAACTTGTAGACTTTGCTACTGTCAAGTCACCTTCAAGCATTGACTAGAATATAATCATCCTCGACATTCACTAATTTAGTTTTTTCGTTCAAGTTTTACCTTGCTCCTATTCTATATGTGTTCCCTTGAATTTCTTGTATAGATTGTTGGATTTGGAACAAATTAAACAAGATACTATGTATTATTATAGAAATATATGCTCCAAAATTTGACCGCTTTGTCATATGGAGCAAATACGGAAAAATATTACGTTATATTAAAGTCAACATAAAAAATCATTTGTATCATTTTTATTCTTAAAAGAAGCAGATGATGCATAGGTAGAGGTCGTAATATAAGTTATATACACAACGTATTATAACTCGGACACTGAAAATTTAAAAAATTGCGTTATTTAGTGTAAATTGTTGTTTTTTGCATTACCACTAGACTTTTCTTTCATTTAAAAAACTTCAAAAAATTTCGAAAATTTATTCAGGTGTGAAATCAAAGACTTGCTCAAACTTGACAAGATATTTGGGAAAACTGAAAGCCGAGGCAATAAAAAGTGGAGGTCTGATTATTATAATAGTATTATAATAATACTGTAAGATTTGATTTGCTTGCTCGAACTGCTATATGGAAATTAACATTACATGTTAGGTATTCCATAAGCAAGATGGAACGACTTCAAAGTTTATGCATCGTTGAAGTCACATGACAGAATTTATTGCAATGGCAACAAATTCTGTACATGTACAAGTGTACATGTACACTTGTACATGTACAAGTGTACATGTACATGTAAATTCTGTCAATAAATAAGGAGATGTTTTTATGTTACAGCTGAACCAACAAGTAATGGAGCTCAAAAAAGCCCAGGAGGTAACGGGAGTACCAGCGGAAACCGGAAACACCGAGCTCATACGGAATCTGGAAACTCGTCTAAATGAACTAGAAACTGAAAACAAACTTCTCGCAGCTCGAAATAAAAAGCTGGAGGAAGAGTATTGCTCATAAAGACAATTTAAACTTTTTTTATACAATATTTATATCATACCTACACACAGCATAATACATTTTATTTAATTGCTAACAATAAAGGCTCACATGGTACTTTGGAGTGTGATTGAATTATGACATAATATATTTGTGATTTTTAATAAATATGTATAATAGCATAACTGTCAACCAGTGCTCGTTTTTTATTGTCTGTTTTCACCTTTCGATCAACTAACCCGAGATAATTTGGAAGCCAGGCTTTAAAAATATGGTACTACGCATGAGATATTGTGCAAAAATATATGTAACTAACGCAAACTATCTTTGCAGTTCCTATTACTAAGCTAAAACTATGCTGGAATTTCTCAGGCTATAACAAACTAGTTCCACATTACTAACAAATAATAAATGTCTTGGCCCCCTTAAAATGCCTACCCAGCTTTTTACTGTTTTATTCTATGTATAAATGGGGTAGTTTTGCAAGGATTATCTGCTCCTTGCAATGTTGAGTTTCTTAGATTCAGAATTGTTACTTATGCCCTGGTTGCAACCACTTTATGCAGAAATCCTTTTTATTTCAGGTCACAAATGTTGAAACAGCTTTTCTATTTGACAGCAAACCTACTTTATTCCAATTTTTGTCAACTTATTTGAATCAAGCATTTAATTTACCGGTATATTTAAACTTCAAATATAAATAAAAATAAAGTTGATCAACAAGTAAAAAAGATGATTTAAAGTTTGTAGCAATTGCCTATTTTTTATATTTCATTATTTTCTGCCAAAGTCACTCAAATTAAACCAATAAAATAGGTTGAAACCATCAATTCAAAGATGTTGGAGTTGTCTACTCTATAAAATGATTATCTGCGTATACTCAGTAGAGACTTGTTTTCACTTGCAGTGCCAGCGAAACAATATTTAGCTAGGACTAAGTGGCAATGTTTTAAAAAGATTCTTTTTCAATCATCACTATGCATCCGATTTGGGAAGTTTGCAGTTTTTAGAAAGTTTTTTGCAATTTGTCACAGGCTATAATATTATCACAGGTTAATTGCAAGCAATAGATATCAACTGCAAGAGAGATTTCTCGGTTTCTCAATGCATATTTATTAAAAGATCTTTAACAAGTTTGCGGTAAGTTAGCAGATTTATTGCATCCAAAAGGTTTAATATCGCTCCACCGAAAGAGAGGGCAAAATTCGCTTCGCCCTAAAAGGGCTAAATTTATCTTCCGAAAATTCTGACGAGCCATTTGAAAAATACAACCCCAGTTTCCATTTGAATGCCACCACTATTATAGAAGAAGGGTTGAAAAATAGAGTGCCATGGTGTTCAATTAGAGGTTTTACGGTAGGCCCTATATACTTTTATTGGGCAGTCCACAGTCATTTTCATAGAAAAAATGTTTTAGATATTTGATAATACTATTTCCGTTACACTAAATAGTGTGCTCTTATACCTTGCTTTCTCCTATATCTGATACAAGTTCATTGGAATCCTTCATTTTTTGTGATGTCATTTTATCGTTGTCGGCCATCTTTATAGAATATTTTATCGTTAAAGACACGAAGCTTTTGCAATGAATTTTTGGAAATGATGCTTTTGTTTGCAACTTTTTTATTATAGTATCAAAACAACACCAATAAGTACTATTAAATAAAAGAATAACGATTGTTTTCTACAAATATGGCGGCTTTTTCGTGAACGAGCCCATGTGAAAACGGCTTGATGCGTCAAAAAATGATGGATAGTTTTATTTGATTTCATTACTTCTGTTATGTTTATGTAAATATTTTGATTGTCACTCTCACTCCCTCTTTGATTACTTTGGGAAAGAATCCCACTAAGTGACTCTCAAGGCAAAAAATTTGCCTAATAGAAAGACCCTTCCCATAATGCAGCAGTTAGATGAGCTATCTTGGTATCGACAGTCAGCAGGCAGCATTCCTCAAGGGTAAACATTGTATGACTCATATTTTCTAGCAACTCTATCCTGTTACTGGAGCTGGAAGCTGATTGAGAGACAATGATAGCATTTGTTGTATCTTTCAAAGATGCTCTTGTCTATAATTAGAGTTGAGTGAATCATATACTGTCTTTTATGACGTGATACTGTTAGAGTGGTTAGTAGCTGAAGATCGCTTGAGGTGAGATTGAAGACTGCGTAAGAAGCTACAACGGGACTCCCTTTTCCCCACCCGCCATCCAGCAAACCGTCTGTGGAGCACGCTGAAAGTGTCACACAGCTGCAATATTTAGCATCTGCCATTCACACAAATCAATACTATTATGTTGATATTTTACTTTTAATATGTAATGTCTGTTCTTTTAACATTTGTTTTTAGTAAGTAACTTCTGACACAGACTCTCTTGTAAGAAGGCAGGAGAAAAGCAGACTATGCTAACATATGCATTTATATAGATAGCATTTTCGATGCCTTAGGCAGCGATGTAATTTGAGGAGGTTTGGTGTCAACTGGAGTTTTTACTTACTCATCAAGTCTGAATTGCCTAGTATGATTTCTAAGTTGTGATTAGACAGTATGTTGTTTACTACTTTTTGACATTAGGTCCAAGCAGTGTGTAAGAATGCATGTCGATATTTTCTTTAAAATTTGTGAATGACACATCAAAAATGCGTTAGCCAATGAGACTTCACATTGAAAGTGAATTTTAGCCTTATTTCTTATCCAGTCACAAAAGTAATGACTGAAATAGCAGACTTGTCATATTTTGGTGACTTTCTAAATCTGAACAAGTCATTATAGCGTGATCAGATCTAGCTGATAACAGAACAGCTCTGAATAAACATCAACTTCTCTGTAGATAGTGGATCTGTTGAAACGATGAGAGGTCAGCTAGTGAATTTAGTCACTTGTTCTGATAGGCCTTGAAAGACTTGGTAATCTGATTTTTTTTCAGATGGTCAATATTCAAATATGAATTTTAGCTGCGTTCGCTAGTCATTAGGTTACATTATTCAGATAAGTATTTGGTGTTGAAATTATTATTATTCAGATAAGTATTTAGTGTGAAATTATTTTGATCTGGTATCTAAAACTAGTAAGCTCTGTACAGTTTATGCTAATAGCAAATGCTTTTCTTCAAGATCAAACCAAGAAACCAACTCTATGCATTCCAAATTACAAAATTACCATATCAAGATATAGTAATCTGACTCATATCTGATATAGTTATCTAGAGATATGAGTTAGTTATTCAGATATGAGTTGTCAATAGACCTCCCACTGTTTGTCACTCACTTTTTGAAATAACCATTTCAAATAACCAGTCATTAGTTTATCAAGATAACGTTATTTAGATATGAGATGGTATTAGTCCTCTCATAGAGGTTAACACACATCTGGACAGTAGCAAATAACATATCAGATATTCTGTATTACAATCATTAGCCATAGATGGTACCAGAAAGACTGGCAGTCCTTGGAGATTTCTATCATAAGATGTGTGATTTGGGTCACTATGCTGGGATAAACTGTTGGTGATATTTAGGGTGTCATTTAGTCGACTGCATGACCACAGGCTAATGACCAGCATTTTTCATCCTTTACAAGAATTTTGCTCATGTCAGATCAATAAGAGCACCCATGTTTTAATCCTGGCTGCGTTCTGTGTGTAAACATTTTCTCATAACATTATAAAACTACGTGTATTTCCACGGGCCGATTTGCAGAATCAGTGAACGATCTCTGAACGATTTTATGGCCCTTATCGGACTGATTTTTTCCATTCACAACAGGACGAGCTAGGACCGAGAGTAGGCGATTTTGCCATTGCTGATTCGCTATGAAGAGTGATTTCATTGGCTACTCAAATTGAAAGTCAGCCTAGAATCATTCATCGATCGGACACTGCTAAATAAAATTTCTCTCGACCAAATTGGTCTCGAGCTAGTTTTCTCTTTTTACACGAGACGATTCGTGGCCAGCGGGTCAAATCATTCAAACAATCGGCATGACATTGGCTGATGTGAATGCTGCTTAAAAACTGAGGCTAATCGCTACGCTATTTATTAACAATAGTAGTAACAAAGTTCGATCAAGCATTTATTAGCTTCTGAGCATGTAGAACTCAAGCTATATAGCTGCTAAAACCTATTAAAAGCCTGAGATCTTTAGGCCAAATGCAGTAAGTTGTCCTTACTAAGATTGCAGCTATGAAAAGGCATTTTTCAATTTGTTAAAGGCAACCAAAATGTAGCAGATGTTTTATTACCCGGGGACACTTATGTTTCGCTAGTATTTAGTTTCGTGAGTAGCATACAGAGTAAAATTTCGCTGCAACTTAATTTCGCAGCTCTGATGAGTGCGAAAATATAGTGATGTAAAAATAAATGCAGTGGCACAAACATAATTAGATTCCTTCAGGTTCGGTTCACCAGTAAGAAAAAAATTTTCAACTTGGAACTAGTTTGTAATTGTGAACTGCAGGTAGAATTGTGTGGGTTAGATCGATATTGCAATTTGATCGCTTGCTGCCATTTGTTTTTTGGACTATCAATGAACAAAGCTATTTAATTCCGCGTTTTTGCTCGTTCGTTATGATAGTTTAGTTTCACTCATGAAATTTTCGTGAGAGGATGACTCCGCGAAAACTCGAAAGTTAGATGAGGCGAATACATAAGTGTCCTAGGGTATATACATGCACTAGTACACTGGCAGTCCCGCGTGCCCTGAGAGACCACCAAGTGAAATAACTATATGTGCAATTATTGTGTAATGCTGGAGGTTGGTTAATTGGTGCAATTGTTGGAGTGGTGATTTGTCATGCCAACAATCATAAGGCCAAATCCTAGATGATGCAATCCCTTTTTCAATCTCCAGTCAGGTCTTTTGGGCAGGCACACGGTTAGACATGAATCTTATTATAGTAAAGGAGGCTATAGGAAATATTACAAAGGAATTGCTTGCTGTGCTATATCTTAGTGGTTTTAGTTAAAGCCTTATGAATATAATGTTCTAAAAATGTCAAATGGCCAGTGTCAAGCTTTCACACATCAAGCTTCTTTGAAAACTATATCTATCTACTGAAAACAAGATCAGGGATGGTTACTGCGAAAGTTGAAATTAGCCAATCAACATTCTTTTAATTTGATAAAAGTTCCTTCTACTAAACAAACCAGCTGTTCCTCCGCTATAGCTCAGCTTTCTCACAATACACAAGCCCTGTTATATCGTTACTCTAGTCCATCTGCTTAAACAATCAACTTGCTTGATATATTATGGTTTGACATTGGTGAGTCAAGAGACGCCTGTAGCTCAAGGCACTCGTGAGTGGTTAGTGTAGCACTGAACAGTATGACGCTGATGTCTTTGGGATATCGGATATGTTGCCGTAGCAAGTCCAAGAAATGTATACAGTCTACAGGCAAAAGACAAGCCAGCCATTTGGGCAACAGGTAAATGTTTTCTATAATAAGAGTCGTGTCTATCCGTCTGTCCATAGCACTGTGTAGAGGTCATGAAAAAATTGCTTGGAACAGGATTTGAACTCGCAACCATCTGTTTCATAGACCTTTCTTCCATCTACTGCTATTAACTGCCTTGCCAGAGTTCAGAATTAGTGTGTTGTTACACCTGACAATCTCTCCCAACATTCCTGACTGCCAGAGTAACAGTGACATTTAAAACAAGTGGCCATTCTTAGACAATGAGCAATTGACATTGTAGGAGCTTGCAAGAGATCTTAGAGAAGTTGCTAACATAGGCACAGTCAACAGGTGTTTTAAACAATAAGCAAATAGCATTGAAAGTAAAAAAGGACAATTAGCCAATAGTCTTGGAGGAATCAGATGCCAGCCTAAAGTTAGCAAGCAAGGTCAGCTATATCCTTGACATTGCGGCATTGAAGATATCATATTGTTGTTACCTACACTGAAAAAATCCATTTTAGTTTTGCATTGTCTATAAAGCTGCAGTACAGTTAATTTACTACTGATCAAGGGAGACAAGTCTTAATTTATCAAACAGCTAACGCACAGGTTGACTATCGATGGAAGCTAGCTCAACGACCTACAAACATCTCGGCAGCCTAAACAACTGAAGGAGCCGTCATAAAGTATTATATGACATCTTAAAAGGTACAAGCTTATAATTAGATTGGAGACTAACAGGCAACACATGCTAGGAAACGGCTGCCTCTGTTGGAGCAATTACATATATCATAACAAGCGCATTATGTTTCACTTATCATCAAAGCCCAACTAACAATGTTATCTCCATTAACGCTACATAAGTATGATTAATAATCGCCTCTATGTGCCTGTCATAGAATGTGCCCTCTGACCTAGTGACTGTTATTCTGCTTACGCAGGAGATGTGATCATGGAAAAGCGAGTTAGCGCATTTAGTAAAGCGTGACTTAACAGATAGTCACACTAGAGAGTGAAGTATTGCCTCGTGAGACCAGCAGGAATTAGTCTTCTGATCAGTCAGGCATTGAAGATGGACGGAGCAGTGTTGTTAATGCTAGTAATCCTACTAACTACACACACTTTCCTAGGTGGGTAAACTTGTTGGATTCTTTGTAAGATGGTCGATATTTGTCCATAGTTTATGATTTCTGAAACTTTTTGGCTTGTTATATAAATGGTTTGCGATTTTTCTAACATTTCATTTTTATGAAAAGCTTAGAAACGACTAAATTCCAGGCTGGCAGAGTGTCACTTGCTCTATGAATGAAAATAAACAGATAGTACAATATTAGACGTGTCCAACAGTTCAATGTAACTACATCATTCACTGCTAGGTTTTTCTGAACTTATGATATCCATAGGTTAGGTTTTTGCATAAACCTTGCTAGAAACTGAATTTCTGAGGTTTATGATTAGGCCTTCTACTAACTAAAGAGTTTGTTAACTGGTACACATGTGGTCTTTTGCCAAGAATTTGAGGCTCACTTTGTTTTGAAATTTTATTTACTTTCATTTGATAAATACATAATTGATATAATTTATTAAACTAGTGAGGATACAGAAAAACTATTTCCTTTTGAAAGCTTCAAAAATCTACTCTGTGACAAGTTCATCCATTGTAAGCTGTATAGGGATGATGGTGCAGCTATGGTTCTGTGGTCTAGACATTCTGCCTGCTGGATTTTTCCTAGAAGAACAGGAAGGATGTCTCACATTAAAATGCTTTCTCTTGCTATATCTACAAACAGATTTGTCCATTGCGACTTTGCTGAATAGCGGTTTGCAGAAAGATGTTATGTTAGCTGTCAGATATGCTTTCGCTATGGAGAAATATAACTAGTTGGAAGCGCAGGTCAAAAGTTCCATAAACGCGATTTATTGGAGTTGCCTTTACGCCGACAAAGTTGAGTAGAGGCAACTCCACCTGACTTTGTCGAGTGGAGTTGTCTCCTGACAAAGTCGGAAGCAGAAAACGGTTGTAAAAATTGTTATGTCCCAGTAGCTGGCACCAAATCTGCCAAATGGCCATGTTTGTCCAATTTTGGTGGCAGTCTTTTATGCAGTACAACACGGAATTGACAATCATATTTCACAATGCTAATAGTGCCGAAAATAATAGCAATTGGAATGGATAACAATGTGGTATTGAATTAGCTAAAGAGGTAACCTATTTGGTATAAACTGAGTTTGAGTTGGTGTGATATAAATTTGTTGTAAAAACATATTTTAGATCATAATCATAAACCGACTAAAAGTCTTTTCAATTCTCTCAGAGGAAACACAACTCCACAAATCGTTCTAAATGCACCTTAAACACTGTACTTGAGTTGCAGCAAGTCATGGTTTAATTCGATACATTGCCCAGGCTTGATCCTCTTTTTTAGGTAAAAAGCTTCTCTATCCGACATTTTACTGAGAATTTTCTCCTGCTAAAAATGTTATTATTTGTTAAAAATATCAGGCAATGTTTTTAGTTTTTTGGTTTTCTTCAGATCATCTAGCTCAACTTTTGATTGGTTCCTTTAAGTAGGTTTACTACCAGCAATATAAACTGCGTTTTGTGTGAAATTTTGCTATAGGTAACACGAAACTTTGCATGAGGTATAACAAAAAAGAATAAAAAGGAAATAAATTGGGCCATTTCAGTTTTGCATGAGACATAAAACTTTATGAAGTTAGTTGTATTTTTTTATTTTTGTTGGCTCTTCATTTAGGGTAATGCAGCTGTTATTGACATACAGTTAAGACGATGCATTGGTTTTTTGAAGAGGTATAGTAGAACTTGGCCTATTGTATTGCTGAAGATAAGAGCCAAGGCCAAGGTTACTTTATATTTGTTGTGACTCATTTGTTTTTAACTGACTCACACTAAATACATGTAAGTATCCCACTTGATTCGTTTGAAGTATGTTGAAAAAAAAAACATTTATTGACCAACACACCATTTGTTGTGCACCTTCAATAAGTACAAACCTGGTGCAAGATTATGTGAATAAATGTAGTATTGTCTTTTCAAATCTTGATAAATTTGTCAGATGCCCTTAATTCTTTTCAAACAGACTATGGACTATGATGGAAGTTTTGAACCAGAAGATTTCAAAAGTGTTCAGCTGTAAAGCTAAGTTGCAAAAACGGTTAAAGCTAACTGGCTAAAGTCTATAAAAGCTTTTCAAATAAAGTTCAAAAGTAATTTCAAGTCACCAAATTGGGTGCTTGTAACATAGCCTCAGTGAATAAAGGGTTCAGGTTTTTACAGAGAAGAATTTTTTAATTATTCTTACAATTATCTATACTGTAAGTTGTCTAAAAAGTCGAAAAGTCAGTAGTCGCGGATAGAAGGGATAAAAACAACCAGCTCCTGAGTTTAATTTTCTAACATCCTATGTCTGACATTTTATTATTTTAAAATCTTAAAGGGTAATCGTTGAGCGACAAGCCAAAGCATCTGATATCGCAAATTGAAAAGCAGCAAAAAAATATTGCAACCAACTGGTTTCGATCTCGCAAACTTCCGTTTGGTTGGTTATCTAAATGTTTGATAGGCTGGTAAGGTAACTTCATTTTTTACAAGTGATAAATTCAATTGCTATATTCAGAACTCAAGGAATTTAATTTGGCAACCAATAATTCCCCTACCACTAATTGTCAAAGTTCAGTTCTCATCTGTATCACTACTTTTTATAACCTTTGGTACCCTCCATAATCCTTTGACTCGGTTGCTGGATACCCAACCCTTTACCAGCAGTTTGTCAGGCAAGTATGTCTGGCTATGTGGGAAGTTGGTTCCCACAAGTATTTCTTGAGGTTAAAGTCCTCTCTTAGACTTGTTGATTTCAGAAGTTGATGCATGTAGTCTAACAAACGGTTTTATTTGGCTGTGTAAGTCACACCATGATAGTGCACGGATTATCATAAGTATATTGTTTTTAATGTAACTATAGCCTTGGGGTCTAGAACATCTGACTTCCAAACTTTAAATTCCCAAAAAGGCCCCTTGTGGTGACAGGAATGACATCCAACCATAAACCATAACTGTCACGAACAACTTTTATCGTATTTATTAGGTAAATCAGACACGCTGATTCCGATTTTGTACTCAAAATAAAGATTAGTCTACTAACCTTCAGTCATTTAGGCTTTTTTAAAGCGTTTCAATGTCCGTTTCGAAAACAACACAATCGGCATTACAAGCTCCTCCCATAAATATGTGACGAAACCTAGCTTTTTCAGGGACGGAAGTTAGGAATGTTTAGTCCGATTTAAAATAATAGAGATTGGTGTCTTAAAACCCATTGTTACCTAAATCCAGCATGTAAAATAGTTTCAGTTTTTTATGAAAGGTATATAAACTATTTAAAATTGCACGTATCTTGTTGCATGATGTTTAAATAGGCTGAACGCCGAGAAAAATGAGCTCGAAAAGCGTGGTTTTATCACAAGCTGGTGTTTTTATCACGCTTTTTTAAATATGCAATGCTAAATAGCTTATCTACCTTTCAGAAAAGACTGATATTATTTTTAAGGATGAATTTAGATAATAATGGATTTTAAAACACCCATCTCTATTATTCTAAATCGGTCTAAACATCCCTACGTAACTTCTGTTCCTAAAAAGCTAGGTTTCGTCACGTATTTATGGGCGGAGCTTGTTATGCCGATCGTGTTGTTTTCGAGACCGATATTAAAACGCTATAGAAAAGCCTTCATTACTCTGAAAGTTAGTGGACTAATCTTTATTTTGAGTACAAAATCGGAATCAGCGTGTCTGATTTACCTAGCAAATACGACAAAAGTTGTTCATGACAGTTATGGTTTAAATTGCTCTCTGTAACTGGCCATGTCTCCAGTCGTGGAAGTTTCCTTTCTCCTAGGCTCAGACATGGCCAGCATAAACAGTAGAATCATTGTTTGTGTTAATACTTTTAAAAAACGCACAGCATCTGCTAGACATCACACTCGATCTTTGAGGAATTGCTCACGCAACAGAATAAGTTATTATGATGTGATACACAAGCAGTTGAATAATAGCCTGCCTTTTGGAAACCATGAACCAAACATGGAGCATTTGTTGACAAAACTCCCTTACTAATTAAAGAGCAGCAGAAATGGCTTTTAGTGGTTTGAATGTTTGAGGAAGCCAGTTTCATCTAGTAAATCTAGATTTTAAAAAAACTTCCTTTTTTGTTATTTTTACAAAAATCTAGTTATCTCAGGTATAATATTTTTGTGAAGCCTTGTTTTTATATAGCAGTTTTTACTCTAAATTGCATAAATAATTCTAAAGTTTTGCTTTATATTGTAAATCAAAATGCTCTCATGTGTACATTTCAGTTTTTTAAAGCGTATTTTCTGACAGACAGCTAACCAGTCTTAGCATAAAGGCAAGTGTAAATATCAAGCATTTCCCATACAAGTGAATACACTAACACTCCCTACTTCTGTTAGCAGCTTCAGTCTATCTATTAAAAGCTAGTTCCTAGACTAGCACACTGGACTCTGACAGTTTAGTGTGTTAAGAGAGATTGTCAAGTGTGCCATCAGAGCACATATAACAAGTATGTGCACAAATAATCTGTAAATATGGAAGCAGGTGATAAGACAAAGGTGTTAAAGATTTGGGCTGCTAAACCAAATGTTGAGTTTGAATCCTGTCAAAAGCAATATTTTATTCTAACCTCCAACCTTTACTTTGAACAGATGGAAATAACTCCTATCATAATAAAAGTTATTTTAGTGTGTTGTAATGAGAACTCCTATAGAGATTTTGCCATTTCTTGGCAAGTGCTGATGTTTACATGATGTACGAAATTAGATGACTACATGGGTAATAAAAATTGAGTGAGCAGCTTCAGTCTATCTATTAAAAGCTAGTTCCTAGACTAGCACACTGGACTCTGACAGTCTAGTCACTCTAGTGTGTTGTGAGAGATTGGCAAGTGTGCCAATAGAGCAAGCTAATGTTTCAATAAAGTGATCCTAAACAAAAATAATTAGGAATTTTAAAAAAAGTATAAAAAATGAGAAGCTTCAGATGACAGCGTACCGGGATTTTAAAACATAATCAGACACATCAAACTTTCTGAAATTTTCCTTCTTCTCAAAACCCATAACTTTAGGTTTCAAGTAATGCTGATCAGCTAATAATCATTGAATCATTTTCATCTCAAGCAGTAAAATGGCATCAAATCTTGGCAAGTCATTATATACTAGCAGTAAGTTTGACAATGCCCCGGATTTCTGTCATTGTCAATCAGACATCCTGCAGGTGGATGTTTAAGATGCAGGTTCACAAGGACCAGATGGGGTTTTGAAACTAAATATATTTAATGACCCGGTGGAAAGCACATGAAGTTAGATGAAGATGTGTGAAGTTTGTATGAATTTGGCCAAAATATGTGGAAATGCATAGCATTTACATGAATGAACAGACAGACCCAATGACATAGTGAAAATTATTAACATAGATTTAGATTTAAAACGTGTTAAAATTTTTTTCTTAGTAAGAATAAAATTAAACAAAAGTTACTTCTGTTATGGTGATATGATCAGAATTCTCTTCCTTCTTTTGTAGTCAAGGGAGAAGAAAGCAAGCACGGAGTAGCCTGTTATCACGATAGTCCATTTCGGACAGACACGCTCTCGTGTCAGGGAAACACTGTGATTCAAATAGCAAATATCGAAGTAGCGTTCACATATCAGTGTCTACAGACTGAACAGCTTTGTCCATGGCACTACCTCGGCAGCACCACAGCCTACTACACCTACATTCTGTCACAGTGTCAAGGGAAGAAGAGATGTTTGTTGAACAGCACTGAGGTCAGGGACCAAAAATACAAAGCCCAGTTTCATTTGTGTGGATATGGAAACATACAAGATCGTAACGCTGTCAGGGTTGAATACCTCTGCAAGGGTAAGACTATTTGAAGTCGCATAAAGGCTGGGTCGCACTATATCGCTTCAAGTTACAAAATATTCAGTGATTGTCTATGGTAACATGTTCTCAAACCCATCCACGTTTTCATCAGCGTGTAGTACGCGGCATAACTTTCTCATAAAGCAGTTCATTCGTGAAAATGATTTAAGGCTAGTCTTCCAGCAACTATCATGAAAGAAAATATAGAGGCAGCGATCTGTGATGAACAATCAATATCGCTGTGGAGCAAATTGCACAGGCTGTCGTGGGTGCTTTGCAAACTATCAAGTTTGACAGCTGCAATCTTTCCTGACGTAATGACGTCGTCAGTTTACAGTGCACATAATTGACAAATAGTCGAGTGGACAATGCCAACATACGGGGATATAGACATATAGTGTGAACCACCCTCGGCCTGCATTAGAGAGCTGTATTTGTATAACTATTGAGATTTCACTAAGCTACTTTTGGCATAGGGAGCAATCATTTTGTAAAAAAGGCTTATAACATAAGTTGCTATTTAGTTGCAATTCAAAAAAATAGACTTGTTTTTACAAATGTTTAGTATCAACTCTCTATTTGCCTAAAGTGTTGGTCAGTGCGTCAAGGACAGCAACTAACTTCATCGGCATCAAAATCTAGTGACAGTGTGTCAAAACATAGGGCATGAAGTTGTCAACTTTAGATAGGGTTTAGCCAAAATGTATTGAAAGTAAATAACAACTTGTGATAGTGTCTATAAACGTCTCAGAAGTTTATTTTAGAACATATTTATCATTCTAACTAATGATTGTTCTTTATAAAAGTGTTACCAAAGGAGATCCGCTACGCAAAGCCTTTGTAATTATATTTTAGATGTTTATAAAAAAGTAGGAAGCTTTCTGTGCTGAAAAGATTTTTATAAGTAAATATCTTTAACCCTTTGGCTGGATAAAAGTCCCGCAAAAACACTCAAAAATCGTGTCATTTATTTTTGAAAATTCAATAAAATCGGTATTCTATGAACATGCATAGCACAAACTGAGATTTATTTCTATTAACAAAATATTTTGTACATAAACATTCTCTTACATATCTACTACTACAAAAAAGCTACAACTTTGTACAATTGTCTGTGTATGAAATGCTTGGAAACATTCCTTTTGGTAGAGTCCAACGCTACAGCGTAGCCGTGCGAGCTACCATAACGATCACTTTTCTCTTTATTTTCAAAAGTTTTAAAAGTTTACATCACTTCTATCATCTGAATTAGTTTTATACTGATCAGAGAAATGATCAGCCGATCACTAACGATCGCAGGATCAAACAACTTTTTATTTTACCGTTTCGAACGTCGAACCGATGTTGACTGGTTTTTCTACCTTCCATATTTTTCCAAGGAGTCGCAATTCTTTTAGCTTCTAGACAAGGCAACATTTCTCAGATAATCGTTTCATATTGTAATTCATCAACTAATATCTTGTTGATGATATTTAAAACTTACTAGCGTTCATATCCTTTGTTTAATGTTGGTAAGTGACAGCTTTATAAACGTCTACCAAATGCAACATAAAAGTCGTTTCCCCGCGCAACCGATAAACAACATTTTGACGTTTCCCCAGCCAAAGGGTTAAGCTCAGGATAGTTTTATTTTCAGCGCAAATTGTTTCGCGACAAAAATCCATGAATGCGTTCAATGAGGACAGTTACAGTTATTCTTAATGCATGTGAAGACGATCCTTGAGTTTCTAATTGAATAGATTCTGGCATATTCATCCAGGGAAACAAAAGTTCTAAGATTGCTAATTGATCTTGACTTGCACAAAGTGGACCCAATGATGTAGTGCTAACCTTTTTTTAACCATAACTGTAAAGTTGAAATAAGTGGATGTAGGCGACCAAGAGTCGCAATGCGACATCACCACCATGTAGTGGCGGTTGGAACAGCTGGGGGCCTGGGGGCGCTGTAAGCCTCCCCAAGTGGGGTCCGAGGCAAAGCCCGGTTGCCAAAGCCTACAGGGCTTTAAAATCATGTATATGATATGAGAAATGAGCATATCTGTAGTAATAATTAAGTTGAGAAAATAATAAAAAATCAATGCCTTTGACCTTTGTCCTTTAGTACAAATGCTGACTGCCATTGGTTTGCCGGAAGCAGTAATCTGATCTTAGCCTTCGTGGTAGACAACCAATTAGGATCACAATCTTGTTATTATTACATGAACATCACATTACTGTATTGTACTGTGTGCTGCTTTTATATTGAATGGAACATATATGGAATATGGAATATATATTCAGAACAGAATTCTCTACAAGATAAGTATAAAATTGTTTAGCGAATACCATTCCTGCAAAATCTCTGATGCTTGCTTTGCATTGAAAGAGCGCGATGGGTTTATTATTGCTATGACGATAGCGATTTGGTTTTCCCGTTTTGAAAAATGATTAGAAATGGAATTGCTCAGCAAAAAGATTTTTGATTGATTGCACGTGATTGGCAACAAGGTTGCTTCATTAGAGACAAAATTTATTTGGTCTATCTAATGTGTAGGCTTTGTTATGAAAAGAAAAGTGAAACCATATTGATAAGCTGATACATCAGCTTCCGGTCTGTACTTCTAAAACTGCAAAAGCCAATACATCGGCTTATGGTCTGTACTTCTAAAACCGCGAAAGCAGATACATTGGCTTATGTTAGAGAAAGAGTTAAATAAGCCGGAGTGAGTCTGCTATTATAACTCTTCACTCATGCGAGAATGTTTTTACGTCACCGATTATCACTCTTATGTTACTAAAAATTAGTCTTATATTTTGGGATGCAGTCGAGTGTTGCAAGTGGGGCGTGTCGGTTTTCCAAACTACCAGCCTACCAAACCGAGAGCCAAAGAAAGCAACCAGTTACAAAGTACTTTTATTACTGTCAATATCATTTCTTTCAGTGCGATGGTTTTCATATTACAAGTCAGAGTTCCATAATATGGTAGATTTGGAACTTACCAAATAATTAATCAGCTATTTGTCTTTCATAATGGTAAATTAGCAATCTATATAATACTTAAGTATATTGGGAAGCTCCCACATTAACTTCACAGATTATAAAACAAAATTGTTTTAACTGTTCAATAAAACTGACTAATGCTTCTCAAAGTACTGCGAATCAAATTTATAGGGAAATTTTACCAAAAAGGCCCTACCTAGCGCTTAGCAGCAAAAGTACTAAATATTATAAGTTCACAAAACAAGCAAGTTAAGTATTTTAAAATTGTGTTATAGTTGTGAATTATTAAGCTTAATAGTTATGTTATGATGTTAAAGAACTTTTGAACTTTAAATAAAAAGTAATTAAGTTCGTTCATACAATCCATTATTGTACTGTTCGTGTGTTCACTATTAATAATGTTACCCCAGCAGCATTATCTGAACAACATATATAATACTGACTAGCGGGGAAACCTGGCAATGTTTGAGATTTTAATCAGATCGACCGCAGGTGGGTGCTTTAGAGGCTGGCTCACAAGAATTAGACAGATTTTTTAAACCAATTTTCTAGCAATTTGGGGGTAGACACTGAGCATGTGTGAATTTTGGATTAAATGGGATAAAAATTTTAGGAACTCATAGTGTTTACACAGGCTAACAGACAGACAATAGCAAAGTGGGATTTCTTGATATAGATGTTATTGTATTTAAAAAATGTTTTATTTGTGGAGCCTTTAGAACAATTTTATAGATTTAGTTTACAAAAACTCATATGGCTTAATTCAACTACGTGATCGATTTGCCAAACACATGTATTTATCAAATACTAAACTACAAAAACACTAAAACATAGTTTTTGTTTTAAACATAGTTTTTGCCAGATTCATTAAACAAATACTGATTTACATTTGCAAGCAAATAAATATGCTTGAACAGTTTTTTCTTAATAAAATTAAATATTCTTGTTTTTTCATAATTGTTAGTGAACTTTGTATTAGGATCTTGGTGGTCAATAACAACACTGTTTGCAGAAACACATTTCATAGAGCATATGCTAGTTTTGTTTGAAGTTTTGTTATAACATAGATCGATCACAAGCTTTTATGATAATGAGATATCACCTCAACTGCGACTTTAACTAAAATTATTATCGTCAAAAGCCTGTTTTGCTAAGGCTGATGTAGATAAACCCACTCAAGCACTCATATCAAATAGGAAACCAACTTTCTGAGCGTTTCTTGTTTTTGTTCTATAGTATCAGAAAACATCACCATTGTTTTTTTCTCTCGTGAACATTTTTGTGGAACAGCTTCATCTTATTGATAAAAAAACAGATTCTTTCAAATCATTATGTATTGCGTAATTGCTTGTTATCGTCTTAATGTCTATAGCAATATCCTAGTTTATTCATATTTCCAGACAATTGGCAAGTTCAGGATATGTTGATAGCTAGAGCTGTGGTTAGTGGCTACATAATGGGGCAGCTACCCAGGTCAAGGTCTAAGAGCACTTATGTTCAGTGAAGGGTCTTATTGGTTACACAAGCTAATCATATAAACAGATGTTGTTTTCATTGGCAGCACTTTGATAATATTACCACTACCCTAGGACACTTATATTTCGCTAGTATTTAGTTTCGTGAGTAGTATACAGAGTAAAATTTTGATGCAATTTAATTTCGCAGCTCTGATGAGTGCGAAAATATAGTGATGTGAAAATAAATGCAGTGGAACAAACATAATTAGATTCTTCAGGTTTGGTTCACCGGTAAGACAATTTTTTTCAATTTGGGACTAGTTTGTAATTGTAAACCGCAGGTAGAGCTGTGTAACAGAGATCAATAATGCAATTTGATCGCTTGCTGCTATTTGCTTCTTGGATTATCAATGAACAAAGCTTTTCGCGTTTTCGCTCGTTCGTTATGATAGTTTAGTTTCGCTCATGAAATTTTCGCGAGAGGATGACTCCGCGAAAACGTGAAAGTTAGCTGAGGCGAATACATAAGTGTCCTAGGGTAGGTTATATCGGCTAATCACTATGTCTCCATGACACAGATGATGCAGATTTGGAGTTGTGTGCACATTGGGTTATCCTGTGATAAGTGTTGCATGATGCAGATTAACACATGCCCTTTGTTAAAAAAGACAATGATTCTCACGGTCGTAGCGGCACATTCAGAACTTTTCAACTCAAAATAAGAACGACTGAAATGTTCAAAATGGAATAGCTTGCGCAGCATTTTTTGCGCATCCTCTGCAAGCACCGTTTTCATTTTCACCAACATGAAACATTCAATAACATTTTGCAAGTAACGACACTTGCTTGACTTTTGCATTTGTGTCGTTTCCAGCTTTCGGAAACTTTCCAATCAAGTCTGATGCTGAGTGTATGCTAGCCAATCAAGTTTGATGCTGAGTGTATTCTAGCCACTCAAGTCTGATGCTGAGTGTATGCTAGCCAATCAAGTCTGATGCTGAGTGTATTCTAGCCAATCAAGTCTGGGTGTACAGTATATTAGCCAATGAATTGTGACTCGGGATGTAAATTGCCAAATGTTTAAACCTGCTTGTATCCACAATTTTTATATTCGTTAGTTATAAAATTGTCTTGTAATGGAAAGCTTATCTGTTTCAGTAACTTTCCAAAATGTAAAGATAATTAGACAATATGAAGCCAGCAATGCAAACTGCTCTAACATGATTGACTTATTGTCACTCTTTTAGCTTTTCCTGCTATTGCCCAAATGCCTCGCATCACAGAAAACATGAGTCATCGATCAATATTGACATAGACATACAAAAGCTAACGGTTGACCTCACTGTTCGGGTTTTGATCAGGCCTTATAAACATATTTCATCAGAAGTAAATACTATAATCATGGAGTCCTCTCAGTTTTGTTTACTTTATATTGGAAGATTTTTATTTCCTTTCTTACACTAGTTTTAAAAACGAGTATTTGTCTAACAATGGATATGGGGAACAGACCAAATTACAAGAAACATAGGCTTAGCTGAAAGCAGTTCACGGATATGTTTCAATAGATTTTGCTTCGATGATGCAATATAAAAAAGCTGATAAGCCTATTTTTGCTGAATAATGGTTTTAAGATCATATGACCAGTGACCAAGTACATGCAAAAGGAAATTACTAACGCATGAAGATAGAATGTACGCTACGCTGTACACTGTGATCATCACAAACAAAACAGTAAAGTTCATAGACTGCGAACTTACAAAGTTTGAGCTCGAACAGCAGGGTTAGGTTCAGCAGACAATTAGCCTGGTATAACATTATCAATAGTTTGTTGAACGAATGTCGATATTTTCAGTAGTTCATTCGGTGTTGATGTTTGCCTGATGCTGTCAGTATTGTCTGATATCAATGTCTGTCCGATGTCTCTCCGATATTGTCAATAGTATGTTTGATATCAACGTCTGTCCGATATTGTCGATAGTTCGTTTGGTGTCAGTGTTTGTCTGATGTCACTTTAGCTAAATTCTGGTTTAATACCCAAACACATCCTCGTGTTTGGAAGGTTTTGTGAGCTGATCTTCAGCTGTATTATGTAGAGTTTCACACCAACCTTCTGAAGTTGTAATAACCACAACTTCTGCATCGGCAGCGGTATGGCTCTTCAGATTTATTTCAACTAATTAAACTCTTGATTACTTTTACTCTCGTTTAAGCCTCAAAGCCTAATTATTTCGTTCCAAAAGATTTTATTGGCAAATGGCTTGTGAAAAGCACTCGGCAGGTGCTAACCATCTGGTGTATGCTGAAATAGGCAAGTTTTGATTGATGTTTCATCTTTTATCAAATAAAGGTAGTGTTTGTATTCCTTTCACCACCCTAGAAGTCTAGTGTGCTATGGGAGATCGTCATATGTGATAACTACATGTACGATTGCTCAAAGGTGTTGAATGGAACAGGCGCTGGAGTGATGGGCTGTCAACCTTAGCTCTCTCACTACCGCAAGCCGATGTATCGGCTCGGGTTGTCTTCTCTTTGTGGCCGGAAGCTGATACTTCGGCTTTTAGACAGTGCGTTAATTTTTTTATAATTACTCAGCTTTCGCTTCAGATAGACCAATAAGATCTGGTTTCCATGAGAACAAACTCGTTGCTAATGATACAGACTAATCAGCAGGCCTCTCACTAGCGACTCACTGATTATCAAATAGAAAGTTCACCGTGGAAAAAGCACGGACAAAAAAGAATACCGCGATCATTTACAGCTGTAGAAGCTTCTAACATTCATAACCATCGGGACTCCAGTAACTCTAAATCGAGTGATTCTGACTCTTCTAGTGCATGTACTTCCTGTGAAAAACTGTAATAGTAACCGAATATTATGGGGACAGTCAAAATATGACTATCAAAATTGTTGGCAAAATACTGTTGGTAAAGTTTGTAAAATTTTTGTCGTTTTTTAATTAAATTAATGTAAGGTTTTTATTTATTTCCTAATCATGTATTTTCCTTTCAACAACCTGTTTTTTAAATTAGGTGTATATCTTCATTCTTTCTCAAGTTATCACAAAATTAGTGACTTTATGTCAAAATTTGTGTGAATAGAAAATAAAATTTGGGCAGAGCTAGAAATAAATTCGGTAGCGAAAGAGTTGATGGGCACAAGTTTGAATCCCGTGTGAGGAAATATTTTTTCCCAATCATAAACCATGGCAACTGTCTGCCTATACCGAATATTCCTTGCGAAACAATGACATACAAAATGTAACTGAATACAGTCAGGTATGCCATGGAAACCTAGCCAATAGTGTGGAAGAAGTGAGTTCCCCATGAAATAAAATACAGAGCAAGTACTAATCACCATCTTAAAAGAACAACGTATCTATCAGTTAGTTCTTCTCCTTTTGCTATAGCTTTGTTCCAGGAATCTCAAAGATGGGTCTATCATTAGTACATATCATACCCCTCGCATTCCTTCTCTAATTTCCTAAGTAGTTCAACTATCCATGACGACATTCCCTTATGATTCATCATACATGTACGTACATTCCTGGCTATTCTTGAGAATTGTCTTCCTTTTGTTGATTCATCTGCTATCATCCCTGTATAGTACAATGTTTGATAATCTTAGATGCACTCCTATACGTTGTAAGAGTTATCTTCTTTTTGTTGATTCATCTACTATCATCCATGCATAGTGCAGTGCGTGATAATCGTGCATGCATTCCTTGAACTTCTATAAGTCATGAGAGTTATCTTCCCTTGGTTTATTCGCAGGCATAGTACACAGTGTTTGATATCTAATAAAAAATTAACGCTCTTTCAAACTGTTTGGGCCTGTTTGGGTCAGTGATTATTGGGGAGGTTTATGCACCCTCCTCTCACTATTTGATTGTCTGCAAGTGAAAGACAACCAAAAGAATGAACTGCATAACAGGAATAAAAGTAAACTATTCAAGGGAGATAAATCTTTATTTACAAATGGAGTGCAATTTTTTATTCGCAGGTGCAAGCCTAATAACTCCCGATAGAGGATATAGTCCGGGGGTAACGTCTGCGGGTGAGAATATTACTATTATGCTCACCCATTCATCGACAGATGTTACTTCAGACTTGGTCACTGATGAATTTCATACAACCCAAGATGTTCAATTCCCTTCTTCAACTTTATCGGGAATGCAACAGATTTCAGGTAACTTAAAAAAAGAAATGATTTGATTGCACAAACAATCTTTACTAAACCAACTCTGCTATAAGTTAAAGTAAATGCCTACAAAAATCATGACCTGTACAAAGATGCATCTAGTCAGTTTTAATACACGGAAAAAATCATTAGACAAACTTTTACTATAATAAGAGCCGTGTCTGTCCGTCTGTCCTAAGCCACAATTGTAAGCTGGAAAAAAGATTGCTTCATATAGGATTTGAACTCACATCTTTCATCATGGGGCCAACCACACAAATTCCTGTAATCATCACTTACCTGCAGAATTCCCGAAGCCATGATTGAAAGTGGCGAAAAATATTACGTCGTACTGGATTGTTTTCTCTATGCATATATAACGCTTTACATATCTTTCGGTCGGGCTTGATCCGACCATGTACAATTTCCACCAATGAGAGTAGGGCCTAGTTTTGTTTTTTAATTGTTTTGCTTAGCATAAAAATCTGTGACTCTATATTTTGTGTTGACTCAGCCGATTTCACTCTTTTTCTTCAGCAGTTCTCAACTCAGTAAAAAACTGTTCCATTTAATCGACCGCATTTACTTTAAATAAAAGTATGTCTTATGTTGGGAGTAACTGGGTGGCAGTAGGGCAAGACAATCAAAATTTCTGTTGTCAAAATATTCTATTGGGAAAAGCAGCAAAGTTAACAATGTGAAAAAACACTTGCCGCTGAATGACTTCATCTACATATTATTTTTCTTCATTAGATTTAACCAATGCTTGCATTTAATTGGACAACCTTCTAGTAGCAAACGCAACATTATTTTTTATTTTTTTACAAATGCTTAGTTTATATGGCAGTAAATAGAATCTCACAACCTTAAAACAGGAAGTGGCTAGAATGTTTTGAGCTCAGTTTTTAATCATGTACCCAACTTAAACCCAACGCGAGAGCATCTGTGGTCTAGTGGTCTAAAAAGTCTTGCCTGCAAACAGCAGGTTGAGCTTATTCCCAGCAAAGGTCACTGATGGTGACAACAATGACATCCAACCTTGAACTGCTCTCTATAACTGGCTGTGTCTCCAGTCAACATGGTTCCCTTCCTACAGAACTCAGACATGTCCAACCAAGATCATGGGGCGATTTTTTGTCCAACAATTCTCTTTAACAAACCTGCCTCAGCCTTCGCTTGCAGACATGATACTAAATCTTCACGAGATTTATCACATGCACCTCTCAATAATTTTCTGATCCTTCCACAAGTTTGTATTTTTATAACAAAAACCAACAGAAGAAAGAGTTGATGCCAGAGTAATACTATAACTACTGCTTAAATATTATTTGGGAACGCAACCAAGAGTTTACTTTATAAATAACTGTCAGGTCCCTTAAATACTTGACAGAACCTGCACAGTGGACCAAGTGTTTCAGATTTTGGTTCATAAAAACAGCTCCTGCAGACATCATACTCAGCCTTCAGGAGATTGCTTCATAGTCCTAGTCCCCAATTCATACAAACTTTGGAAGCTTTGGTTTGTCTGCTTTGTGACCACCTCTAAACAATAACCTTTTTTGCTAACTTTTGACTATAAACCATGAAATTCAGGTCTATACTGACAACAATTGTTTATTATTCATTTTTAGCAAATGACGGCGACAGCGTGCTGCCTTTAACAACAATACTTGGTATCGTTGCTGGAGCTGTCATAGTATTGGCTCTTGTCTGTTTTGCTGTCGTAATTCTTGTCAGGAGAAAAGGAAGGTGAGGAAACTTTAGCCTACGGCAGTTAAAAGATGAACTTACACAAACTTTTAGTAGATTTTATCAGAAAGTATAAATATTATTTTATCATTTGAAATTGTTTTCGATGTTTGAGGTGATCTGACTGCCACAATGTTTCAAGATTAAATTTGACAAAACTTGAACACGATTAAAATGCTCCGATCAATCGATAGTCTGATTATGGCGTCTATAACTGCTAAAAGATCGACAGAATAGAGACACCTAACGCTTCAACTTGACCATAATAGCTGATATCAACTATAGCCATGATAACAACTAGTGATGTCATTTTACACACATCTTTCTTCTAAGCATTTTAATGGTGATCAAGTTTTATTGATTTCAATCTAAAGACATCATGGCAGTCAGATTACCTCACACATCAAAGACAATTGGAAATTATGGAGAAATACGGATAATAAAATAATAAAATTTATAAAATTTGTGTCAGTTCATTTTTAAGCAAAGTCCAGCTTTCATATGATGTAGCAAAAAACAGGTAAAACATTTGTAAAGGTGGCATTTGATGCAGTGCATGAAGGTGCTGTAATTAGATTAATTGCTCAGCCAGTTACAATTAATATGAATACAGTGTTTTTGAGCCTTCAAGTTTTTCGCACAATTACCATGTTTCCATGTTGGGGTTAATCTGCTATTTTGTGTGATCTGCTTAAAGGAAAGGACAAATTTTGTTGCTCGCAAATTTTTATTAAATGCGAAAGATGAAAACGGCACTTGTGAATTATGCGTGAGAAAATACCATGCAAGCTATTCCATTTTAAACATTTTCTACACTTCAGCCATTCCTACTTTGTTTTGACAAGACCGGAGTGCGCCGCTATGACCTCTGGCATAGAATTTCTTTTCCTTAACAAAGCGCATACATTAATTCGCAACATGTGAATGTCTGTTGAAATACTTATCGCGTGTAACTCAATGTGCACACAATTCTAAATCAGCACGATGGAAACAGTGACGTCTGCTCTATTCAGATTTGGTTCATCGATACAGCACCCATATTATGTCATCGGTCATGAAAATGTTATAGATATAGATGCCACCTGCTGAATAGTGTTAATACCAATGGTGTTAATACCAGTGGGTAATGCCAAAACACAGTAGCTATCACTGCCACATTCTAAATAATGTCATTTGTCATTTAAGATGCAGTAGATAGAACTATCATTTTCTGAGCAACGTTTTCCAAATATTACCAACCATAGATCATCTGATTTATGTGTTCTATGACAAACAGGTAGTGTATATCCTAGCTACCATGCAACAGCCAATATGTACTATACTACATGTTATTTTACATGACTTGTGAAATGAAATTTGACATTACACATGATTTGGCATGCGACACGACATGTGATGGGACATGTGACATGACATGTGACATGACATGTGACATGACATGTGACATGACACGTGACATGACACGTGACATGACACGTGACATGAGACGTGACATGACACATGACATGTTACATGTCATGCTACATGAATTGCAACACAACAAAAGTCTTATCATTCCCAAAATACAAATAATTACATATCACTTCATCCTTCTTTTAACAGAAAAAACAACCACAAACCGCGACCCCCATCTGCTGCTGATTTTACCTATTACTGTTCCACAACTGGACCACAGGGTAAGCTTTTAGCTACTTACTGTTTTTTATAAATTCAATTTATATTTACTTTAAATAGACTTATTGTGTTTATTTAATTGACTTCACTAATGATGTCTGTAATATTATGGTATATCATTATGATTCCATGATTGGAAGACACTCTTTGTAGGAGTTGTTATTCCTTTGTAGAAGCTATCGTTCCTTAGTAAAAATTATTCCTTTTTGCACCTGACCTTTTTAAAAGAATAGTGATTTTTTGCAAGAATCGTGATTCCTTCACAAAAATTATTGTTTTTATAAATAAGCTATTTCTTCCTAGGAGTTGTCATTCCTTCATAGTTTTGTTCTTTCATAGGAGTTGTTATCTCTTTGAGGTCGTGATCCTTCATAGTTTTTATTCTTTTAAAGAAACTTTTATTTCTTTTAAAAGGTACTTGGTAGTTTTTAAAAGAACCTACTTGGCAGTGTTTTTTTCGACACAGAAGATTTAGGCTGAATTTTCTTTGGCATACTGTCAAGACATTAAGCTCTCCGGCTAAATAATTTCTGAGCGCATATCATACCATACCATTATTAATAAAATCGTTATTTGCTGCTAACACAGGAGCAATAAAAAATTTTAGAAACTATTTAACTTGTTTAATCAGCAGCTTTCATTTTCAGTTTATAATTAAAATTTAGTTAAACTGTGCATTCTTACATTAAACTGCTAAAAATTGCTGCTGCACCAATAGGAAAAGAGACCTCGGAAACAACCAGATATTATTTATGGTTATTGAAATCTCTGAGTAATAGCAGTTCTCTATATCCAGAGACACTTCATGGACGGTATTCTTCAAGAAATACTAATATTGAAATAACTTCCTTTGAAGATTAATTGCTTTTAATTGTTGCTATTACCCGGATTTGGAGCGCATGTATTTTGCTGATTGCCAATCCTCAAAGGATTGAAGATTGGCAATCCTTAAAGGGTTGAAGATTGGCAATCCTCAAAGGATTGAAGATTGGCAATCCTCAAAGGGTTGGCGCTTAGTATTAAATTGCATTGTTTATTTTGTTTCCTGCCACTTTATACAGGTTTGTAATAGCATCCTCTGAACCAAGGTTGTTTACAGTACAGCATTTCCAGCCTATAACAATCGGGAGAAGAATATTCCTAGTCTAACTTTGTAACCGTCTACCTTATTTGTAATCATCCATGAAAGCAGGTTGATTTGTTGAAAGTTCTTTGCATAATTAATGTTCTTCATGTCCTTACAGGTTCCACTTCTCAATTACAAGTACCTAACAATAATAAAACATTGGGAAGTACGTGTTACAGCCTGGCAGGTGCAACCTCGGAGCTCTACTACTCTTCTCCTGCTGCTAACTCAAGTATGTTATTTATAGTGTTGCTAGCCATGCTGCTGAAAGTACTTAAGAGTGAGTGGAGCTGACTTTCACTTTATCTTTATTATAATAATAGCTGTGTCTGTCTGTATGTCCAAAGCCATAGTTGAATGTTGGGAAAAAATATCGCATTGTACAGGATTCGAACCTGCAACATTCACCTTAGTAGACCGACTCTCTTGGCACCTGCACCAATCAATGTCTTACTAAATTTTGGTATAACTATGCAGAGAGTTATTACCTCTGGCAATCTCACACAGCAAACGACATCTCTCATGATGTCACATGGTACTAATCCATCTATCCGCCCAAACCTGCAGTTGGAGTTACTATTTTCAGCACGGCATTATTGCACTCTAACAACTGCCCCAATCAATAATTGTAGAATCCTTGTACGTATAGTTATTACACCTGACAATATATTGCGGTAAAATTGACTGCCAGGATACTAATTTGTATAAAAACAAGAAATAGTCCTATCTCAACTAGTTTAGTGAGTCGAGCTCACTGCATTCCTTTTAGATTTACATAAAGGTTTAGCTAAAACCTTTGATGCTTTTCCAGACAACATCATTTGTGGCACAAACATTTTAGGACATGCTGAGTATTTCTACTTTCTAAGAGTTAGTTATACACACAGAAGCTCTTTTTTCTACCTGATATACAAACTTTAAAAAAAGCGTTTTTGTAGACCTTTATGGTTGAGTGGTCTAATGAAGTGATGTCATTAGTAGGCAATAGCAACGAACAATAATTCTAGATTAGTTATTCAATAGTAATCTCATTGGTCAACACCTAAAGAAAACAAACAACACATTGAAATTCACTCATCCAAGAACCTCTATAAATGTCTGTTTATAACACTCCTATTTCTGAATCGTTTTTCTAAACCGGTTTTAAACGTAGTTAAGAACTTTGTAATACTATCTAGTTTTCAAACAGAAATTGCTTTAAATATTCTATTTATAGATAGCTCTCTTTATATTTGACTAATAGCAAAATCTAGGTTTATTCTTTTGGGTTTTAAAGTCATTTAAAGCCAAATTAATGCCAATTATTTGTCATCAATATTCATTAAACTATTATCAAAACTATTATCAATAAAGACATAAAAAGGAATAAAGGTTTTTCGAGTCATGCTTTGCCAGATTGCGTTAAAAGTGCAAAGAAATATATCTTAACTTTTAACAATTTTTGTAAATATAAATAAAACAGTTAAAATCTCATAATTTAGTTATAACTGAATATTTATGTGTATCAGTAGAAGCCAAGTTTTTTTTTAGATATTTTTTTAGATATTTTTATTGCATTGAGTAATAAAATGATTAAAATATGCCTGATGAACTATTGACTTGTGATTCTGCTGACACTCTGCTCCAAGGTATACATGGCTCACATCACAGTCAATGATGGCAAGAATTTAAGTAAAAAACTAACCTTGACTTTGCATAGTACACAGAGAAACACCATCACAGTTATTGTAGCTATTTGTTTTTCATTTTATCACTAACTAGCAGTAAGCCTAGTGATGCATGGAATTTTTATCACGTTTAATCAGATAGGCAGCAGGTGGGTCTTTAAAAGGCTGATTCACAGAAATCAGAGAAAGTTTGGAAACCAAATATTTTATGAGCCTGACAGA
The DNA here is from genome assembly GCF_963576615.1 of Watersipora subatra. Taxonomy (NCBI): domain Eukaryota; kingdom Metazoa; phylum Bryozoa; class Gymnolaemata; order Cheilostomatida; family Watersiporidae; genus Watersipora; species Watersipora subatra. The sequence goes on from NC_088718.1 coordinate 10,415,996, forward strand.
AGGCATTCATGTAGCATATCTACCTAAAGTTTTGATAAAATCGGCCAAAAATGTGGAAACACAGCCTTTGTGCAAACTGACAGACACGCAAACACAATAAAAATATGGGATTTATCAATTTTAAATTATTTAATAAATTTAATTAAATAATTTGAATAATTGAATTTGAAAACTTATTCAAATTACACACACAACTGTGATTTATCTGTTTAATTGATTTAATTCTAATTGTTTTAGTTTTATTCGTTAATTGTTAATTTTTATATTCTTCAGAATATTTTAGGTTACTTGTATTGACACACTGACATGACAAGTGACACTTGACACGTGACACTTGACATGCACGCTAGTAACTAGTTTAAATGTCAAGCAGCATGCTACATATTTGCAGATGCTGATCATGTATATGAAGAGATACTGGAATCACCTCCACCTGTACCCACCGTCCCACCTCCTTTAGCCCCTCCAACTAATGTCTACAATGAATGTGAGAGTTGTCCTCCCTGCCCATGCTGCACTGAAAATGATTCTTCTAGTCATACTGTCAAAACCATTGATAATAGCCTGTACAACTATGTTTGGAAGGGGGCGTCTGCTCTCAACACTGACAATCGTAACCTTATATAATCAATGCTCAACTACATCTATATATGGAGGAGTACGCATAGAGTTACCAAAGAATGCCTATGTACATAGAGTCATCAGCTTATTTATTCAAGCCAATCTGAGATTCACATGTTTAAAAGTTAAAATAATTCATAAGATGTAATTTAAAAAAATTATTTTACAGAGTTTTAATTCAACTTTTTTCTGTAATTAAAAGAAAACTTTTAAGTTTACTCACCACTCACAAATTTCTGTAGAGCTAAACTAGTGGACCATTAATAAGGACCAATAATATGCCAATCATATGTTTTCAATTTTATAAAATTCTAAAGTCTGCTTGAAAAGAAACACGTGAATTTTTTATTTTACTAAAATTGTTAGCAGCGCAAACCACACACCTTGTGTCTAATGCAAAACTTTCTTGTGTTAATAATACAAGAAGTGATTGATAGAAAGCATCACCCAAGTTATTTATCACGAGACAAAAATTACTGTCTCCAATTTCGAAATATTTTTGAAATCTTTAAAGATGCAGTTGGTTTCTTTTTATAAGCTTTGGGAATGTATTTATTTCATACCAGTTCAGCACCAAATTCATGGTTGGAATAGACAAGAAAGACTCTCAGATAGTGGAATATACTGGAAAATGTTGTTATCCTTTTACCTGTTGAATCATTAATAAGCAAGATAACAGTAGGAAGTTAATTTTTTTTTATCTAAAGATAATTAACTGCACTGTGAAAGTTAGGATAAAAGTTTAAAATGACAGTTTGCTTGATTTTCCTTTTTTCCAGTTTTTTAATAATTGTTATACTTTTTCTTGTCAAAGATATTTTAATATGCAATCAAATATGATACTCAATTTTTGTTGCTTTTTCTATTTTTTTAGTAGAAGTTTATCACAATACAAATATAGCCATATGTTGCTACGCTGATTAAATTTTTGCTTCCCCAAGTTTGTTTTTATGTTACTATAATTACCTGTTTTTTTATTTGCTTACTTTTGGATGATTTTAAGCCATGAAGAACTTTGGGAACCATGAGAAATAGCTTAGAACATAAAGTCACAATCATATTCCTCAACCAAGCTACTACAATCTTAAATGAAATGTTTAGAGTAGGAGTTTCCTTCTCTTTTATTTGTCAACAGTAGATAACTCCCAGTTTTTGCGTACTTCTCATCAGCCAAAGCTTGCATACAAACTAGCTGCCTATGAAAAGTATAAAGCATAAAAATAACTAATTCAATCTGCTTTGAAGGAATTACTAAATGATGTTTTTATACCACTCTAGCGATCATTTAATGTGGTTTAGAGGAAGAGAAAAAAATGATAAAAGTAGGAAAATAGCAAGCAAAAAGGAAAAATAGAAAAGTGGTGAAAAAGATATGAATTTCTGTTGAGAAAGAAAGGTAGATATTCGGTACAAAGAACATCTTCATTACAGAGAGACTAGAAAAGTAAAAATTTAAATTTCATTTGGCATGTGGCTGCCAGTGACCTTGAACTCGGTATAAACTTTAAAAATATTCTAGGCGTGAGCATCATAAAGCGGTACTCCTTAAATTTGTCAAATCAAAGAGTCTGTTCGATGTTTTGGAGGCACTCGGGAGAAGCTTAATTCATCTTGGTAAAAATATACAAATATATAATATAGTATAATATTGTGCAATGTAGTCTTTACTAAAATAAGAGCTATGTCTATCTGTTCGAAGCCACGCTTAGAGCGTTAGAAAAAACAAATTGACTCTCACGGAAATCGAACTCGTGGCATCAGATTTCAGGGCAAGCCCACTATCATTACATCACTAAAATCGTAGGTAATCCATATACTGATTGCTCATGACGATCTCTCACTGTGTATGGAACTGGCAAGTATACTAGTCTACTATAATATACTATAGTATTATACTAGTACGCTGTTGTTATATAATATATATCGTATTATATATAATATATATGTTATATATTTATAAAAAATATTATTGTTTTTTATAATATTATTCACATTATATTATATATATAATATCTATAATATAGCTGATATTAGACAATATAATATAGTATCATATAATATCATATAATCTATAACACAATATATAATATACACTCAAAATAAGGTAAATATGAGTATAACCTTAGTACTTTCTTTAAACATTGCAGTCGCGATACGAATGTTTCACACACTTATGTTGGATAAAAAAACGAATAGCCCATAGCAGCCAGAGAGCATTAACCACAGTCTAAAATTATGCTAGCAGCGTAATTGAGTGCTACGGTTTGTGTTTACATATAGTTGGGAAGTTTCTAACTCAACGAGAGGTAATGGAACACTTTAATGATAGTTTCTTGTAAAGACCATATGAGAAAATTTATACTTTGCTGACAGTTTCTGAGTTTAAAAACTGAAAGTAGGTTTAATAATATCTAGTGCTCCTTTATTGTCAGCTGACAACAGAAATTCAAACCGACATCTATTATTATAAAAAAGAAAAATCATTTGACTGATTTGAGTACATATTATAGTTAGTTTAAATGTTGTGTACGGTGAAAATTAGTTTGTCATAGGAAATCAGTTTATGGAAAGTTATCCTAAGTAGTGGTAACACGCCCGAGTGGTGTAGTTGTAGCGTAAATCCCTTTGCATCTGATACTGAATTCTCGTAGAAGGCAATTTTTTTTGGTTCCCGCTTTTAGCTTGGCTTCAAGCAGATGAACCCTGCTCTTATTATAGTAAACATTGCTTGCACCTTGATTAAAAATGAGCATCGGAGCTTATCAGAGCATCAGTGGCTTGCTATAAATGGTAGGCTTGATTGAGCTGATATGTTTAAGAAATGCATGAAATGAGAAAAATAAGAACAAATAGAAATTATAATTTAAAATTTTTGACCTTAAAGAATTTTTAATGTTGTAAATATGTAGATTTTGTATTAAAAGGTAGTGCAATCGCTTGCGTCATTACAACTGTGTATAACACTTGATCATGCATTGAGGACATAAATCATATTTTAGTTAAGAGCTGTGAGTCATCCTCCGCCATAAAGTGTTATGTAGGAAAAGGTATGACAGAATGAGAACATTAATTTACCAAAACAATAAGTAGACATTTTTCTATATAAATTTATATATTACTTTATTGGCAATAACCTCATTTCAGACTGAAATGTTTTCAGATAATGTCATACAAGAATCATAAAAAGGGCAACTGTGTTAGTCAATAAAATCAAATAAATGGTTTGACATAGAGTGCTTAAACTAAATTTTTATGTTAATGGAGCGGATATTAATGTGTCATGATCACAGAAACCATGGTCAAGTCGGGACTATAAGATGTATAGAGTTATCTACATTAACAGAAGGAGAAAATTCTCACAGTTATTTTGCAAAAATTTTTTGATTCTAGCTTAAATACAGCAGATTTTATGGTCAATAAACTGAATGCATGTTTACCATCAGTGCGCAAACATGGTTCTGAGAAAACTGGTGGTAAAGTCTGAGAAACGAAAACCGATGCACAGTTTTGTTTACATTTCAAAACGTCATAGCAACCAATATTAAGAGGTTGTGATATTTATCTAGATTTCTGTCTTTATGTCAAAAACATTATGCTGAATTTAAAAATCTAAACAGATTTTGGCTAGTTATCATAGAAATGGCTGTATATCTATAAGAAAATGTATTAGGCTTTTTGACAATTTGCTGGCTTCCTTAACAATTTTCGTTGAAAATTGTTAAAGAAGCCAGCAATAATATTTTATGACAAAGAGTTGAAGAATTTGAAAAAGTTGAAGACACTTTATTGCTCTTCATGGCTGCCATAGAATTTTTGATGAAGGATTATTGTTCGTTCTGCTTGGTTTTTATATGATAAGAAGGCTTATAAAGGTTTACAAATGCCTCGACTGGCTCTTAATAGCCTCTTCCTTCTTAGGAACTGACCACAACAGCTGTGTAGTGGGTAACCTTATTGGTGAACACACTGGAGCGGCCATTTGTCATCGTGCAGGATTATCACTAAAAAACTCTTACCTGTCTTTTTTATTCAATTTGATTTTATATTATTCTTTATGGTCTTTGCATAAAAGAACCAACTTTATCTTTTCAAATATGAGTTTATTATTATTATTTATGATTATGGCTAGTTTTTATTTAGACTATTTATACTGGAGATTTTCAGATTTGCAAATGAATCACAGAGAATAACTAACTGCACAATAAGTCTTAAGTCATGGAAAGAGAGCAATTGGAGTAGATAGTAGTGTGCAGCTTGGTGAATCTGAATGTTGTGGGATCAAATCTCATTCGATGCAGTATTTTCTTTCAACCTCTAATCGTGGCTTCAAACACGTTGATGAAAGGATGGACTGGGCTCTTGTTATAGTAAAGGTTTACAGGTGTTTAGCCATTTTCGCAGTAAAAATTTAGTGTAAAAACATCTTAAACGCACACTGAGTTTATACTAGTCATCGTTTTTTTAAATTCCAAAATAGTCTCATGATATGTCTTCCCCTGCGTTGAACGCAAAGGAATATCTACCTAACTAAATTATTTGAGGTCATTATGTATGAGGGTAACTTATAACTTTTAGTAAACATAATGTACTTAGTCAGTTTTACATGCCCTCAGAGACTGCTGAGTTGGCTTTTGTGTTCAATAAATGTTTTTAAATGGTAGAAAATCTTCTGAGAAATCAATTAATATGCATAATGTATAGCCTTGGGGCACAGAGTGGCAGTAAAAGAGCAAAGACTCAGCTGATATCACATAAATAAGGCGGTTGTTTGTACTTTTAGCTACGACTGCTATATGAAGTGCAATCATGCTTTAAGATGACAAAGTTTTGTTTCTAAATGAGTGGTTTCTTTATGCATTTGAAAAGCAAAGAGCAGTATAAAATTGAGAGAACTAGACACAAACAGATGTTAAGAAAAGGAGATAAACAGAGCTGCATGGAAGTCAGTGATAGTCTAAACCATTAGACAGTCATTGTCAAAACAGCTGCCTGTGAGAGAGAGGGAAAGAGGGAGAAAGGGAAAGAGGGAAAGAGGAAGAGAGGGAGAGAGGGAGTGAGGGAGAGAGGGAGAGAGGGAAAAAGAGGGAGAGAGAGAGGGAGGGAGAGAGAGAGGGAGCGAGAGAGAGAGAGAGAGAGAGAGAGAGAGAGAGAGAGAGAGAGAGAGAGAGAGAGAGAGAGAGAGAGAGAGAGAAAGAGAGAGAGAGGAAGCGAAAAAAAGAGAGAGTGGGGAGAGAGTGAGAGAGTGAGAGAGAGAGAGCGAGGGAGAGAGAGAGGGAGAGAAAGAGAGAGAGTGGGGGAGAGAGGGAGAGAGAGAGAAAGAGGGAGTGGGGAAGAGAGAGGGAGAAGGAGAGAGAGGGTGAGGGAGAGAGCGAGCGAACAAGATAGACATAGAGAGAAAGGGAGAGGGAGAGAGGGAGAGAAAGAGAGAAAGGGAGGGAGAGGGATAGAGGGAGAAAGAGAGACAGAGGTTTCTTTACCTACTTGAAAACTGAAAGTTGATAAGTTGTTTTAGTGTCAGATACCGTAAAACCTCTAATTGAAGTTTTACGGTATAGACCGCCATGGCGTTCAATTTGAGGTTTCACGGTATTTAACTAAAAATTTTCCAATGATGAAAGATGTCCATTACAGCGAGTTAGATTATGTGAAGGTTATGTGAAGGTTACCGACTAAGCAGCTGTTGAGGTTGATGCGTAAGAGGCAGGAAAAGGTCTAGAAAGATGACGAATTTCCAAAGCTTGCTGGCGGAATGGCTAATGTGGTGTTTATATTTAATTACTTGGTTGTATTGGTAATTTTACCATATATCTGATGAGCTATTCAGTCCACAAATCACTTGCATCACCTCCTCTAGAGGTGCTACAAGGATAACTTACTCAGGCATGACTTCTGCGCCATATGCGCTTGCATCAAGTATTAGCGTGTTGCCATGAAGTTGAGATCTTACTATTGTGGACTACTTCAAGCTTCCAACGCCTGTTGCTTAGTGAAATCATGTTTATGCCTTTGTTAACGATGACGCTTTGAATAAACTTGGTTTATTATTGTTAGTGAATTGAAACTGTGAGTTATTTATGTGCAATATTTTGTCATTTATATTTTTTACTCATCCATGTCTGCCTGTTAGCTGTTTAAAAAAGATTTACTCAGATTTACATCCGCAACTCATTTAGGCATATGATGCCAAAGTTCCTAGATCAGAACATCAATATATTTTATTGCATGGTTAACCACAGCGGTTTACCAACAATTTTAATGTAACATGTTTAAGACAAAGTGTTTTTTTATCACACGGTATTTAAACATACTAGTTTTAAAATTTTTTAACTTCTTCTTTATCATTGTTAATAAATTTTCAAAAAGAGGTAATGAAAAAGATTAATTGTAGTTGTCTCACAGTAAACATGTACAAAAATTTATTATTTGCGGACTTTGTTAAGTTTTAAGATGTTTTTGGGTACTTTTGCACGTTGCAAGAGCTTTTGAAATGGTTATTTTCTCAGACTTGCCTCGAGTTAAAAAAATTTTTTTTACTGATATTTGATATGACTTGCTAATACCAAGATGAGTTTGTGTTCTAATGACTCTTCACACATGTACGGGTAAAATCACTTCTTAGTAACCTGCTGTATATTTTTTGATTAAGTTGGTAAACATCTAAAATTTTAAAATAAGTTCTGTGACCATGTTGTCTAAATCCCCATTAGTTCAGGGGTCTAGCGGTCAGTCATTTAAGAAAAAATATTTGCCCAGACTTCCATCACAACTCAATTAGACATAAAGATGGATGTTCTATCACAATTTGTCACTTTTGGCTGGACTCAAACAGCTCAAACCAGAGTGTTTAGTAAATAGAATGCCTGATTATTAGTGTAGCTGGCTAATTAATTACACTCCGGCTCAAACAGACCAAAAGAAATAAATATTAAAGCTTTGCTAAATTGGACCCTCGATAACTCTAGAAACTGGGAGCCACAACCAGCTTGTTAATATGAAGGAAAAGAATAGCCGAGCCCAGGCTTGAGAAGGGCCATTACGGTCAGCCAGCTGTGTCAAGGTTAAGCGGACAACATGGCCCAACCGAGCCAAGAGGGACCCAAACCAGCTCTGTCGGACTGAGGCCAGAGAAGACCTTGCCAGCCCACGATTTGGCAAGTAAAGGGCAAGCCAAGCTGGCTACTGAGCGGACAACTAAGGGACCTACTTAGTGCCAGGCCAGCAACTGAATGGACCAACCTACTACCGAGCGGGTTATTACAAAGAGAGGGCAGAGCCTGCTTGCACAAATGATAGACATGTAAAAGGAGCCCCATGAGTAGAGCAGCAGAGCATGAGAAAGCCTCATTATACGCATTTGTTGTTGCATTAACTGTATTATACTTAGCTGTATTCATTTATATATTTGAGTACATTTATAAAGTCTCATATACTCCAAAGTGAGTTGGTTTTCTGCGGAGTAGTGAAGAGTCACAGCGGATCTTACACATTAGTATCAGTTCAAAAGATCAATGAACTTTCGGTATTTATTAATCTCTGCTGTCTAAACTACTCCAACAGACTATCATGTATACCCAACCACTCACTTCATAGCTGCACTCCATG